>NC_053170.1:20293281-20398281 GCF_016835505.1 Polypterus senegalus | reverse complement strand
TCACAAAGCCGCTTCCGTAACACTGCGTGCGTTAGCTGCGGAGCTCAGCTCAGAGCGAAATGAGGTGAATGGGAGGGGAGATGATGACGTGACTCCCCCACCCGCCTTAACTGTCAATCCCCCACAAACACAGTCTCTCGGAATTTGCATAAGCACAACCCTTCGCCTGCAATTTAAACTTAGTTACAAAGTGATCAAAACTCTCGTTTATATCCTGCGTCCTCTCATTAAACTTGTATCCGATTCCCGTGGGCATGACAAGCGCCAGCAGCAGCCTGTCTATGAACTTAATTTAAACTTTAGGTTTACACCTTGCTTTGTTCCCGAAGTAGCAGCACTCATGAATATGGTTGTATATGTCACTCGCTCGGTTCTTATTGTTTCGCTGCCTTCTCAATAGTATAATGCATGTTTTCTTCAAGCGCTTTTTGGAGCTCTTCCTGGTTTTCTACGAACTGCGTTGACAGTCAGTTCACGTGATTACATGGGAGGCGTGATGATGTAACACGAAACTCCGCCCCCCACAGCTTTCGAGCTCAACTCCATTACAGTAAATGGAGAAAAATAGCTTCCAGTTATGACTATTACGTGTAGAAATTCAAAATGAAACCTGCCTGACTTTTGTAAGGAAGCTGTAAGGAATCAGCCTGCCAAATGTCAGCCTTCTACCTACACGGGAACATGGAGAATTAGTGATGAGTGAGTCAGTGAGTCAGGGCTTTGCCTTTTATTAGTATAGATCACTAGGAAGCACTTACTGATCACAAAAAACATCAGCAGCCTCAACTACCTTGTTCATTCTTAAAAAAAAGAAACTGGAGGATGGGGAAAAATACAGGCAAAAACAAAATTATCTTGTTTCCATATGCTTAGCAACAGGATACACATTGTTTTTAAAATAAACTTTAATGCAGTTATTACAATAAAATGTGCTAGCAACCAAGAAGTGGAAGAATACACATGCCATGTATTGTAATTATCGCTTAACTATAACTAAACCAAAACCACCAGATTAAACTGATTAAAAAAACAATACCTACAAATATTAAGCTTGCAATTTAGTAACAGTCTTAATATATAAAATCACAAATACTTACTTTTTTCAGTACCACAACCAAAAAGACTTGTTTTCTCTTTAATCTATAGAAGAGAGGAAAAACATGATTTTACTTATCTACACTCATTTTGTAGAAAATAGGAAAAAATAATGAAATACAAAATTCAACATTCATCAGAACAATACCCAGTAATCAAGTAATGAAAATACATATGAACGCAAACCTCCATAGGTGATTATCGGCAAAGCAACAAATCAGAGTCAACTTTATTAAGATATAGATTTTTTCTTTTACCTTAGCTAAACCAAAAAATTTTAAAAGCCCAGACGCGTCACTAGGGAAGTCTACACAACATGAATCTGATCAGGTTCAATCCACAATTTAGCACAGAGTAAATGATTTAGGTCAAAACGCTCCATTGCTCAAGGTGGTACAGATCCATATCAGTCTTGCACACTACCAGTTCATTTGTCTCAGATGGAAACAAACATGCTAACAAGTCACATCCCAAACTGAGACCTTAGTTTTATTGTCTTAAATGTACACAAAAAGAATATACAGTACTGCTATACATTGATACACACTATATAAACACAAGAGTGAAGAACATGCAGTTATTGAGAATAAAATGGGCATTTTTCAAATCATATTTTTGAGTCTGCATTTATGTTTGGTTACATCTTTACTTTGGCACTAGTGCTGGGAAGTATACCGTTTCATACCGAAAACCGTTTTTTACTTTTGTTATGGTATGGATTTTTTTTTTAAACTGCAATACCGGTTTAAATAGCCTAAACAATGTTCGGAACGTGGCGCAGCAGAAAACTGTTTAAGGGGGAACCTTTTTCACTGCTACACCACTAAACACATATGCAACGGAGTACATGTGTTAGTGGAGGTACTGCGCAGTGAAACTGGACAGAGAACATTCCGAAACTGAAGCTGTAGCAGATGATTAAGTTGAATATGATGACACAGAAGAACTTTTGCCAAAAAAGGAGCCATGTCTGTTGTCTGGAGATATTTTGGTTTTAAAAAGTCGAATGTGGACCAAACAACTATTTACTGTAAATGCTGTCAACATAAAGTTGTCACCAGAGGCGGCATCACGAGCAATTTGCTGCACCACCTTTGTTGCAAACATGCTTTGGAGTACCATGAATGTATGGAACCAAGATTGGCACCCTCCACGTCCTCAGGTTAAAACTGAAAAAGCTACAGGACACTGGAGTCAGACGTCACTTCTAGACGCGTTTGCTAGAGGTACTAGATATGACAAAGGCAAGCGGTGGATCGAGATAACCAACGGCATTACAATCCATATAGTTAACGTGTCAGTGGACAGAGATTGTTAACATTAACAGAAAGTGTGGTTGGTTTACAAAAAATATTTACTATTTATCCCTTTTCTAAGACATGTTCAGTGCAATATAACTTTTGAAAAGCACCCCTGGATATTTTAGTAAGTCTAAATGCCTCTTTGGATGGTTGAAAATATGTTGTCAAAATTATAATTTAAGTTGTTTGCAAAATTTGTTCAATAAAAAGGTTCTATATTTTGACTGCATCTTTCAAGCAATGTGATTACTTCTCTTCATTAGTGCCACCCCCTATCCCCCTAAACTATCACTTTATGGGGCCGTGCAAGCCTGTATTAATACTTGTGTGCACATGAAAATTTTTTTTGTACAATGTAAAATTCTCATGACAGTGGAATAGGTTATTCTTAGCCAGTCTACTGCAATAATTGCAGTGGAAAATGTGGTTAATATCCACTCATGCATGGGAAACAAAATATTGTCGAATACCGTGAAACCGGTATAATTTTGAAAAATACCGCGATATAGAATTTCGGTCATACTGCCCAGCACTATTTGGCACTCATGTAAGCTTATTACAAGTGTGCTCATGCAGTCAAAAATGAACTGACACGTGGAAAGATGGATAGATAGGAAAGGCACTATAAGACAGATAGACAGAAAGACAGTCCTTAAACTGCACTGGATGATAGCTAGATATATATTTTTTTTACTCTAGCAATATTTCATGTCTTTAATTTGTATACACTAATGAATAACATTTTAGACCAGACACTTGGACAAATAAAATGTTTCATAAATAAACTTTTTTTAACTGGTCAGTAGTTTTAATTCACCTGGTTTATACAAACCAGGAATCAGATTTTTTATTTATTTGAATAAGGTTGTGTTTTGTGGTTCTAAAAGTTCACTTGCAAACTTAATATTCAAATCATTTCAGGATTTATAATGTATAATCTAAATATCTATCTATCTATCTAGTTTCAATGTTTTGAACTGTATTGATTCTGGCTTATAAAATATTTGGTGATGACAAACTCTTCACAATGCACTATAAAATAAAAAATGGATTAATTGATAACTATGTACAGTTGCTAAATTTATATTAGGATCATTGCACTTTATTTCAAAAAATGTATCACCATATTTAATTTTGATTAAACTTGACATATGAATTATACTTACATTTCAGAGCTCAGAAATGTTTCATTATATTTTCCTTTGAAATATAGGCACTTTTCTTACATACAATTTGTACCTATGCATATGTTTCTGTATAAAAAAGTAACTTTTTATTTCAAGGCCTTCATTATTTAATAATCAAAAGTTGTAAAAAAAAATGCAGCATGAACAATGAACTTCGACTAAGAAAAAGGAAACCTGGACTATGTGAAATTTAATTGGGTTATTAAATATTTTAAAAGATGAGCAAGTTGGTAATTTGTTACAAACATCATTTACAAGATATCTTTACCCTATAACTTACATAAAAATATATTCTTTTAGAGCTTTCCAATGGGTAATAGCTGAATGGACTGGTTAATGTCGCTGGAGATTTCAATCATGCAAATCTCAAGTCAGTGCTCCCTAAATTCCAACAGTTTGTGGACTTTGCAATGAGAGTGACGAACGATCTTATTTATACAAACACTAGCACAATACCCGCGCTTCGCAGCGGAGAAGTAGTGTGTTAAAGAAGGAAAGAGAAAGAAAAGGAAACATTTTGAAAATAACGTAACATGATTGTCAATGTAATTGTTTTGTCACTGTTATGAGTGTCGCTGTGATATATATATATAGCAAAATACCCGCGCTTCACAGCTATGTCATGTGTTAAAGAAGTTATGAAAAAGAAAAGGAAACATTTTAAAAATAATGTAACATGATTGTCAAAGTAATTGTTTTGTGTATTTGGCGGCAGCGTCAAAGTTTTTTCGTCTAGCTGCATCAGAAAATGTACCACAACGTCTGACACGCCTCCTTTTTAGTGTTTTCTCACAGCTTGGATTGCTGCTGTCATATATATATATACACACACACACACACACACAAACACATACATACATATATATACACATACATATCTTCATATCTACATATCTATATACATATCTACATATACACATATATATATAGATATATACATACCTATCTACATCATACATACATACATACATACATACATACATACACACAAATTATATATATGTATGTATATAATGTAGATAGTGTGTGTGTGTGTGTGTATATATATATATATATATATATATATATATATATATATATATATATATATATATATATACACACACATATATATACACATATATATACTTGTGTGTATGTTTGTATGTGTCTATATGTGTGTGTATAGCTTTGGTCACTGAGTGCAAGGGAAAAATAATAAAATATAGTCTATAAGTTATTAAACAGTAAAACATTAACGCTTTAAGAAGTACAGGTACATTGAGCACTACTGGAGTGGTTTCAGGTAAACTACATTTTAAAGACTGTAACACAACAGGTAAGTAACTAACAGCAGCTAAAATGTATATGGATCATCTCTCGGTAGTAGATCCCTTTTGAAAGGCGCTACACGACGGCTGTGGTATAGAAATTACATTTTCTATGTGAACGGTCAAATTTGTGCCTGTGGTAATGTGCCTTACCGGCATTTAAAGAAAATTAGTTTTGTGTCCTCTGCAGTGTTAAGAGAGAAAGGCTTTGGTTTGGGATAAAAGGAAAAAAGGTGTAAAGAAAGGAAAGTTGCCTTTTTCTTTTATATAGTATAGAGAGATGTGTTCGCTGACGCTATGATCGCCTTTTGGGACAGTCGCGGTGGGTCTTGTGTAGACTGGTGAGACGTCCCTGCCATTAATCAGCTGTGATGGCACTGTCAGTCCTCCACTGTGCGCGTGTCTTCATAATCCGGGTGAGGACCTCATAATCATATACGTGCAAAAGAAAGTGTGAATCGCCTTAATATTATTTTTCCGTGGTGTAGAAAAGGGGTCCCGTGTTTGCACTTGTCTGGGCTATAGCGCAGGGGGAGGATGAAAAAAATTAAAAGTGCTCACTTTGACTTAAGGCAGAAGCGCAGTCAGCGTCTCAAAGGCCGGCACAGCTATGCACGCTCGCTGGCTGCTCGACTTTTGCTGGGCAGGAGACCACAGTTTTGCAGACACGTTCATGATATCAAAAGTCTCAGCCTTTTGGAGGTCATTCATATATTATATATATATAAAATACCCGCTCATAGCGGAGAAGTAGTGTGTTAAAGAAGTAATGAAAAAGAAAAGGAAACATTTTAATAATAACGTAACATGATTGACATTGTCATGAGTGTTGCTGTCATATATATGCCTGCCTAAATAAGTCACCCTCGCTTTGCTCTTACTTTATTTACCATTCATTTAATCATGGCTATTGGCGGAAAAATTATAAAATGGAAGGAGGATGGCTTTACCAAAACAATTATTGATGGCTTAATCGATTATTCATAAAGCTTGAATTGGTGATGTTTTTCTGTGTTAACCTCATATTTTTTCAGACTTCTTCTCAAACTAAGGTGGTGCGAGGGTAAAATGAATCGATGCTTGATCAATGTAATCGTGTACAGTACCAGGAAATCATGCATTGACAAAGCTCCCCTTTGCTTGTAATGCAAAGTGTGATTAAATGCATTATTTTTAACGCGTTATGGAGCACATGCATCGAAGCTTCTCAGCTGTGCTTGTGCTAAGAAAAGGAAAGATTTTAAAATAACATAACACGATTGTCAATGTGACCTTTTGTAAGTAGTGCCTGGAGGATTCAGTGTGGAGAAACTCTAGAGATAGCGTGTGTATTAACTTGTGGATTTTTCTGTGAGTATTTGGTGGCAGTCTGACGGTTGCTTCGAAGACGGCATTAGCCGCTGAGCTCAGCTCAGACCGAAATTAGATGAATGGGAGGGAGATGATGACGTGACTCCCCCCCCTTAAACTGTCAATCCCCACAAACACAGTCTCGGAATTTGCATAAGCACACCCTTCACCTACAATTTTAACTTAGTTACAAAGTGATCAAAACTCTCGCTTATATCCTCGCCCTCTCATTAAACTTGTATCCCGTGATTACCTGTGGGCATGTGAAACGCCAGCGGTAGCCTGTCTATGAACTTAATTTAAAGTTTAGGTTTACACCTTGCTTTCTTTCCGAGGCAGCAGCACTCATGAATATGGTAGTATATGTCACTCGCTCGCTTCTTATTGTTTTTCGCTGCCTTCTCAATTATATAATGCATGTTTTCTTAAGCGCTTTTTGGAGGTCTTCCTGGTTTTCTACGCGACTGCGCTGACAATCAGTTCACGTGATTACGTGGGAGGCGTGATGATGTCACACGAAACTCCGCCCCCCCACGTCATTCCAGCTCAACTCCATTACAGTTAATGGAGAAAAATACCTTCCAGTTATGACCATTAGGCGTAGAATTTCGAAATGAAACCTGCCCAACTTTTGTAAGTAAGCTGTAAGGAATGAGCCTGCCAAATTTCAGCCTTCTACCTACACGGGAAGTTGGAGAATTAGTGATGAGTCAGTGAGTGAGTGAGTGAGTGAGTGAGTGAGGGCTTTGCCTTTTATTAGTATAGATTCCTGCCCGTACCAGGCAGAGCCCTGCCTCCATTCTAGAAACTCGTATCACATCTCTGTCATATTAATTCCAACATACAAACCGCTCATCATACGCAACAAACCGGTTCTGAAGCAGGTGAGAACCTGGCCAGCAGTAGCCATCTCTGCTCTTCAGGACTGTTTTGAGTGCACTGACTGGGACTTGTTTACAGAGGCTGCAACCAACAGCAACTATCAACTTGGAGGAGTACACGTCATCAGTGACCAGCTACATCTATAAGTGCATTGATGACGTTACTGTCTCCAAGTACATCACTACACACCCCAACCAGAAACCGTGGAATACAAAGGAAGTGAGTGTGCTACTGAAGACCCGGGACTCTGCCTTCAAGGAAGGTGACGAAATCGCCCTGAGAACAGCGAGGGCCAAACTATCCCGTGCCATCAGAGCGGCAAAGCGCACACACGCCTGTTGCACTCACTCCCATTATCATGAAGTTCTTCAAGAAGCTTGTCATGAGGCACATCAAAACCCTACTGCCCCCCTCACTGGACCCCCTGCAGTTTGCTTATTGCTGGAACCGTTCAACAGATGATGCAATAGCCACCACTCTCCATCTGGCTCTCGCTTATCTGGACAATAAGGACACATACATTCAAATGCTGTTTATCGACTCCAGCTCAGCATTCAACACAATTATTCCTCAGCAGCTGATGGAAAAGCTGAGCCTGCTGGGACTGAACACCTCCCTCTGTAACTGGATTCTGGACTTCCTGACTGAGAGACCTCAGTCAGTCAGGATTGGAAACAACATCTCCAGAACCACCACACTGAGCACTGGAGCCCCTCAAGGCTGTGTGCTCAGTCCATTATTGTTCACACTGCTGACTCATGACTGTGCAGCAACGCACAGCTCTAATCATATCATAAAATTCGCCGATGACACAACTGTGGTAGGTCTCATCAGCAACAACGAGCCATCATACAGAGAGCAGGTGCAGCAGTTAACGGACTGGTGTAAAGCCAATAACCTGTCTCTGAATGAAGACAAAACAAAGGAGATGATTGTTGACTTTAGGAAGGCTAAGAGTGATCATCTGCCACTGAAAATTGACGGCTCAACTGTGGAGGTTGTCAATAGCACCAAATTTCTGGGTGTCCACGTGGCAGAGAACCTCACCTGGTCCTACAACACCAGCTCATCAGCCAAGAATGCCCAGCAGCGGTTCTACTTCCTGCATAGGCCGAGAAAAGCCCATCTTCCAACAGCTATTCTAACAACATCCTACAGAGGAACCATAGAGGGCATCCTGAGTGACTGAATCACTGTCTGGTTTGGAAATTGCACGGTCAGAGATCGTAAGGCCCTACAACAGACATTGAAGACAGCTGAGAAGATCATCGGAGTCTCTCTTCCTTCTATCATGGACATTTACACCACACGCTGCATCCGCAAAGCCACCAGCATTGTGAATGACCCAACACACCCATCACACTTACTGTGTACACTTCTGCCATTGGGAAAAAGGTACCGAAGCATTTGGGCTTTTACCAACAGAATGTGTAACAGTTTTTTTCCCCACAAGCACTCAGATTCCTGAACACTCATGGACCGATCTGATATCTGATATATGTGTTCTGCTCTGCAATGTTGCACATGGTTGCACATTTGACTCACATGCACCTTGTTATATATGCACCTTGTCATACATTATGTGTCATTATGTTATGTGTCCTGTGTTCTATGTAGCACCATGGTCCTGGAGGTATGGTGTTTCTTTTCACTGTATGCTGTACTACTGTATATGGATGAAATGACAATAAATACTCTTGAATCTTGAAAAGGAAAAAAGTTAACACACAAAAAACACTCTTAATTATCATTTTTAAACTATCTACAGTGAAGAAAAGAAAAGTCACTGTATCTCAAGGGGTAATTGTTTTATAAACAAAAAAAACTTAAGCTCTGAAAGGTAAGTATAATTCACATGCCAAATGTAATCAAAACAAACAGTAATGCAAAGGACTTTACATGAATTAAAATGGAATGACCCATTAGTTTTAAATGCTTAGCCATATCTATCAAAAAGGCTTATAAATATGTTAAACTCATTGGCTCGGCTACAGGACTCCTTGACAAACAAAATACATGGGAGAAGGCAGATAGAATCCAACACAACATTTAAAATGCAATACTACACAAAGTAAATGCAAAACACACTAGGTAATGTAAAACAGGAGTAGGAAATCACTTTGGAAGTGTGCAAATTATAATATTTACACATCCATTGTATTTATGGCCACCACAATAGCACTATGAACCATACGCGCCATAATATGCCAATTAAATGAACACCTATACTGCTGCTTCTGCAAAGCAAGAATGACTTGAGCATATGTCAGATGTACAAACAAATGACAATCCAACATGTTTGTTCCTGTCAGGCCAGGTGGTTATCCCTATGTACTGCAGCTCAATTAGGCAACATAAAACGTAAATTCATTGGGATAATGCTGCCAATTAGTGTTACAGGAGAGGTCTCACTCTGTCAAAGACATCAGAGGCTCAGAAAAACAGTACAACAGGAAGACCAGTAGATAGCATAACATGCAGTCACAATGTTGTCAATGCTCTCCACTATCAAGAGAAATTAAGGAACCTCTCAAGATTAAGGTGGGACTCCATTCACATTATCATCTACAAAATCTGCCACTAACACTTGTTCCCACTAACTGCAACAGGGACTGGATAACATAAATAAGATTTCAGGAAATATTCTTGAACTGTTTTCCATATTTCTTTTAAATATATGGTACAGTATGAACATTCAAAATCAGCTTTAAAATTGAAATGCCTCCACATAGGACTGCATTAACCTTTGTGGATGTTTTTCAATATCTCATATTTCCACATCTTTTCTAAAAAAGCCAATTTGCTTTTTTGGTTGGATAGCTTCTATTTCTATTAATGAAATGGAAAACCTTTTGGCCTCTGAAAAAGAGACTTTACCTTTTCAAATACAAGCGATCACAAAGAGCCCCGTTACAGTTAAGCTCCATTTGTCTTTCAAAAGGAGCAGTCAACAAGCACATGGCTTTCTAAAATCTTCAATTAAGTTTATTGATGGGCTTGAGAAATGATTCATACAGCACTTTTCACAGAGATGAATTTTAATTCTACACACAGAAACAATTAAAAGAAGAGAATCATAAAATTTGCTCTACGAGTTTCTTTGTATCTGCCAAGTTCAAATAAAGGAATTCTGCAGAGAAGCTCAAGAAAAACCAATCATGATTGGTCAAACAAATCATACATGTTCACAAACACATTTTTGCTCCATATAATTAATCTACTCAGAGTATAGCCTGAATTGGCAATGTGGGTCAATGTTAATTTCTCTAAAACTGAGGAACTGTGAGTTTAACAGAACAATATTTTAAAGATGAGTGAGTTGTTCATTATTACAAATTTAATTTACAAAATATCTTTACTCCAGACAGTTTATAAAAATATATATAAAATTAAGTTGAGTGATTGCAAGGAAAATACAGAGCTATCAAAAATTAAAACAAATTTTTACAGTAGACAACAACAAACAACCTTAGTACTACAGTTAGCCCCAAGGCTAGAAGACAAGCGGTCTAACAAAACACAGTGGCTGATGAGGTCAGTCCTGTAATGGCTTCAGAGGGTAAGCAGAGGTGCACTAAATTCAAGCAGTCCCAAAGTGCTTTGTGGAAAGACACTTGTTACAGCTATTTGAAAAAATAAGCACTTAAAGAAATACCGCATCAAAACATGATAAGCTTTATATGTTACTCATCTCACATTGTTTGCAGTGATGACCAAGAAAATTTTTAAATCTCACTTTCACAAAGAACAAAATTCCTGATATAATGGGATTCAATTGCAGCCCAATTCTAGCAGCAAACGACTATATCAAAACATAATAATCACATAATAATGTTAAAACCCAAGATATTTGATAGTTGTAGTTTGTAGTAGAAGAACTCCAGGCACTCGACGAACAGATTCAGAAACTCCTGTCCCGACGGAGATACCTTAGAAATCTGAAGGCCCGGCTGTTGGATAAACCGTCCTTGCCATCTGGAACCGGCGAAACATCAACCCCGCGTTGTGCCGACCTCACCCCCGCGTCTCGTAGGAGCGACGCCGCTGATGACCTCGGTGGATTTCAGCTATGCAGGCGGGGGTTCAAGGCCAGAGCACCTCCATCGGCACAGGCGAGCATTTTATCTCAGAACCGGTTTGACCCTCTCCGCGTCCCCATTTCGCCTTCAGCACCTGGTGATGTATTAGTGGTAGGTGATTCTATCGTTAGAAACCTTAATGTCGCATGCCCTAATGCAAAATCGTTTGTTTCTTGTTTTCCCGGTGCTCGTGTCCGAGATGTAATGAAACGTGCGCCAGCAGTCTTCTTGCATGCCGGCGTAAACGATAAAAGGCACCGACAATCAGAAATCCTGAAGGCTGACTTCGCAGCTTTGATTAAAGACACGAAGGAGAGGACCCCATCGGCAAAGATCTTCGTTTCGGGTCCACTACCTCTCGTCAGACGATCCAACGAGTACTACAGTCGTCTGCTAGGGTTGAACAACTGGCTACAGGGTTTCTGCAAGAAGAAGGATGTCGGTTTCATCAACAATTGGAATCTCTTTTGGAAAGGCGGTCTCTTCAAGCGTGATGGCCTGCATCCGAACAGTTTCGCGCCGGGTCCTCTCGAAAACATATCGAAGGTAATTCGTTTTCTTGACTATCTATCTCTGCTCTTAACCCCTTCGAAATAATACTGTTGTGCCAGGACATGATGAATGTTTAATAGAGTCTTCCGTTAAAGTGCACACATTAATACTGTAATAAGCAATCTCAATGCACGTAGAAAACCTAGGAAATACGGCATAAACTCCAATAATCTAATTAAAATCACTATTTTAGAGGAACAATGTATTAAAACTATAAAACAGATCACAGATTAAACAAAAATACACACAGAGCGCTAATAAAAATAATTTAGTTCCTATTCCAAATATCAATAACGCACATAGTACTCATCTCTGCACCTCCGAAACATTAAATATGGCACTATTGAATGTTAGAGCTTTAACTAACAAAACGTTTTTTATCAACGATCTTATTAGTGATAAAAAATAGATCTTATTGCACTAAATGAAACATGGCTTAATTCAGATGCGGCGCAGTTTTAATCGAATCTGCCTCCGGATTACAGTTTTACTCGCCAGGGAAAAAGGCTAACATTTACTCGAGCCGATTAAAATGTAAAGATGTCAGTTTTGGTAAGTTCAAGTCCTTTGAGTATCTCACCGTTGTTATTCATGGAGATTCTCAAGTTCTAGTACTATCCGTGTATAGACCTCCTAAATATAACGCGTCGTTTTTTGAGGAATTCTCTGACTTAATGTCAATTTTAATTACTAACTATGACACACTCCTAATAGTTGGCGACTTTAATTTTCATATAGATAATCAGTGTGATCTAAAAGTAAAAGAATTTATGAACCTCCTGGATTCTTTTGATTTGAGACAACTCATAAATCAGCCTACACATAAAGCAGGTCATACATTAGACTTAGTGATTACTAAAGGACTGAAAGTTGATATAAAACAGATCATTGATATTGGTCTATCAGACCATTTTCTTCTACTTTTTAATATAGAAATAATGATAAAAAAACACTCATGAGAAGCATATTGTTAAAAACGCTTCTTTGACTCGCAGCAGCTTTAAAACTTACAAACATTTTAAGCAATCAGTCCGTTTATAGTGCCAGCTATAATAGCGAGGATAATGTAAATAGTAAGGTGGAAAGATTTAATTCTAAAGTGAGAGCTGCTGTTGACATAGTTGCACCTGAAAAGACAGTGAAAAAATCTTCTAGCATTGTTATACCATGGAAGACCCAAAGAGTGTCTGATTTAAAGAGAACATGCCGTAGAGCTGAGCGTCAATGGAGGAAGACTAAACTTACTATCCACCATGAAATATTAAAAGTCAAAATAACAGAATACAATAACACTGTCCGTCTTGAGAGACGCTGCTATTTCTCAAGATTATAAATAACAATGCTAGTAATCCCAGAGTCTTATTTTCTACAATTGATCGCCTACTAAACCCAGGTAGCTCAAAGGAATGCCTCCTAAGTGCTTCCAGTGAAACCTGTGAGGCTATCGCTGTATTTTCAATCAAAAATTAATGATATTAGAAATAACATAGTATATCCCTCCAACACTAAGGATCCTCCTAAATCCCAGCATCCTGTTATAAACACATTAAACTCTTTCACTAGGATAGATTTACCTGATTTACAAAAATAATATCTCAATTAAAACCCTCCACCTGCTCCTTGACCCAATACCAACAAGGTTTTTCAAAGAAGTATCAGGCGTGCTAATTGATAATGTTCTGACATAGTAAATTCGTCATAGATACTGGGGTCTTCCCAGACTGTCTTAAGACTGCTGTAGTTAAACCCCTACTTAAGAAACATAATCTTGACCCTCGCTCTTGAAAATTTTAGACCCATCTCTAACCTGCCTTCTTAAGTAAAGTTCTGAGAAGGCAGTCATTATGCAGTTAAATGACCACCTAAATAAACATGCTATTCTTGATAAATTTCAGTCGGGTTTTAGAACAAATCACAGCACAGAAACTGCACTCGTTAAAGTAGTAAATGATTTGCGGTAAATGCAGACAGAGGCCATTTATCTGTTCTCATCCTCTTAGATCTGAGTGCTGCATTTGACACCATTGATCACAACATTCTTAGAAATCGCCTTAGTCAATGGGTGGGCCTCTCTGGCAGTGTCTTAAATTGGTTTGAATCCTACCTGACAGGGAGAAAATTTTTGTTAGTTGTGGGAATTACAACTCAAGACACATGATATCCAATATGGTGTTCCACAAGGCTCTATCCTGGGTCGCTGTTATTCTCAATCTACATGCTTCCGTTAGGTCAGATTATCTCAGGGCACAACGTGAGCTACCACAGCTATGCTGATGACACACAGCTGTACTTATCAATAGCACCTGATGACCCGATTCTATTGATTCACTAACACAATGTCTGACTTGTATCTCAGAATGGATGAATAGTAATTTTCTCAAGTTAAATAAAGAGAAAACTGAAATTTTAGTGATCAGCAATAATGGATACAATGAGGCTATTAGAAATAAACTGGATACATTAGGATTAAAAGTCAAGACGGAGGGAAAAAGCTTAGGGGTGATTGTTGACTGTGATCTGAATTTTAAATCACATATTAATCAGATCATTAGGACAGCATTTTTCACTTAAGAAACATAAGTAAAGTTAGACCTCTTATATCACTGAAAGATGCTGAGAAATTAGTTCACGCGTTTGTTTTCAGTCGACTAGATTACTGTAACGCACTCCTCTCAGGACTACCCAAAAAGATATAAATCGTTTGCAACTAGTGCAGAATGCAGCTGCTAGAATCCTAACTAGGAAAAGAAAATCAGAACACATTTCTCCAGTTTTATGTCACTACACTGGTTACCTGTGTCATTCAGGATTGACTTTAAAATTCTGCTTATGGTTTATAAAGCCTTAAATAATCTCGCCCCATCTTATATATCGGAATGTCTGACACCTTATATTCCAAATCGTAACCTCAGATCCTCAAATGAGTGTCTCCTTAGAATTCCAAGAACAAAACTTAAAAGAAGTGGTGAGGTGGCCTTCTGCTGCTATGCACCTAAAATCTGGAATAGCCTGCCAATAGGAATTCGCCAGGCTGATACAGTAGAGCAGTTTAAAACACTGCTCGAAAACACATTACTTTAACATGGCCTTTCTATAACTTCAATTTAACTTAATCCTGATACTCTATATGTTCAATTCATCATAACAACTATTCATGGTGGCTCTAAAATCCGTACTGACCCCTACTCTCTTTTCTGTTTCCGGTTTCTTTGTGGTGGTGGCCTGTGCCACCTCCACCTACTCAAAGCTTCATGATGCTCCAACAATGATGGATGGATTAAAAGGCAGAAGTCTACGTGACCATCATCATCATCAAGCCCTTCCGTGAGAACCCTAAATCCAAAGAGGACTGTTTCATTTATGTTAGGTAGAATGCCCAGAGGGGACTGGGCGGTCTCATGGTCTGGAATCCCTACAGATTTTATTTTTCTCCAGCCGTCTGGAGTTTTTTTCTGTCCCCTGGCCATTGAACCTTACTCTTATTCGATGTTAATTAATGTTGATTTATTTTGTTTTCTTATTGTGTCTTTTATTTTTCTATTCTTTATTATGTAAAGCACTTTGAGCTACTGTTTGTATGAAAATGTGCTATATAAATAAATGTTGTTGTTGTTGTTGTTATAAAAAGCACCTGAAAATTGGTCAATTTATTTTTGGGGTGTTTTTGTGTATTCTGCTGAACACGAGAAGGTCATGGAAGGGGCACAGTCCTCTGAAATGTCTGCAAGCATGACAGGAAGAGTTCACCAGTTATTCCATGTATAATATATAAAGCTATTTCTCATTCCAGCCCCAATGTAAAAGGAAATAAAGTGCCAAAATGCAAGATTTCCTTATTTAGAATGACAAATAAATAAAAGTTGCAGAACTTTAAGTAAATGGAATCATTCACCAAAATGCAAAGCAGTAAGCCAAACATTAACTACAAAAGACCTCCCTTAATATGGTTTTACTAAATTGCTATTACCCCCCACACCTCCATCTTCCTCATCAATAATATCTGGAAGTTCCATTCAAACAGAAGGCTGATACTAAGTTGTATGTCTACACCCCAAATAATTTGCTAAGGGTCAGAAATAACTCCGAGATCACTTTAGATAAGGTGCCCCTAATTACACTGTCATTACCAAGTAATTACCTGTATAATTACAGAGTAACTAGGTCTGTAGTACTAGGGTGTTGTACCGCGTTAGCCATTATAAATGTTGTGAAAAGTCAAGCAGAACAACACCTTTTATTAGCTAACTAAAAAGATTACAACATGCAAGCTTTCGAGGCAACTCAGGCCCCTTCTTCAGGCGAGATGTAATACAGAAACTGGAGTTCCTGTGTTTATATACACACTAGGACAAGAAACATCTTAAATGTAAAAAATGAATAGACCCTTTCAGGCTAAGGTTCATTTAACAAGAGAAAAGAAAAACATAGGGTCAAGATCTTTGGATAAGATAATTGTTGTTCCTTGTCCTAGTGTGTATATAAAACACAGGGAACTCCAGTTTCTATATTACATCTTGCCTAAAGAAGGAGCCTGAGTTGCCTTGAAAGCTTGCATATTGTAATCTTTTAAGTTAGCCAATAAAAGGAGTAATTTTGCTTGACTTTTCACTAGAGTAACTAGGTGTAATTATGTTCTATTTACTGTGTAACACAATGTAATGCTGTTGCTAAGCACTTAATTGTAATTGTTATCCCACAATTTATATACATAGGTACTTGTAAACAACAATCTATCAAAAAATTCAGATTTGGGATATTTGAGCATATGATCAGATAATGCGACACAAGTAACTGAAGATGTGTTATATAGGTTTTGCCACTATCTGGGCACCACTGAAGCATAACGCATTAGGAAACATGTTATCTCTGTTCTTTCTGAAAACGACATTTAAAATTTCTCTTGGTCATCACTACAAACAGGATACAGTATTTGAGTGGAGTATTTCTGTAGTACTTGGCAGGCACCGCTTCTGATATAGTGTTACTCCCATTCAGGAAAACTAAAACATGTTGTTAATCAAAGAATAATCATTTCATTAACTAGAATTAAAATAAAAACATCTAAAAATTACAACTAAATGAAAACAAGGAAATAAAAAAAAACAAGCTGTTAATCTTCATCACACAATGTGTTAATTAAAACACAAGTATGCAGTTGCTGATTATAATTATTTAAAACTGTGCAGTTGTAATATTAGTTTAGATAGATAGATAGTTTATTATACTTTATTTGTTTAGAGACAAGGATTGATTTGTGCTCATGTGCAAGTACTCCACAGTGCTGGCTTCTGAATCTATGGACTTCACTGGTTAAGTCATCCATCAGTCAGCTTTCCCTCTAGAACTGAGAGCTAATACCAAAGCCTCATCACTTGTCAATGATTTGTTCTATGGATTGCACTGTCCATAACTGACCGTCAGTTACAGATGCCCAGCTGTCATGAACAGCAGGCAGCTTTTACCAAACTTCAATGAAAAAGTTGCTTAAACTAAAGTAAGTAAATAGTTTGAAAATCAGAGCTGCGTAGGATTAATCAAGCTTGAACAGCCACCTCCACGATTCAGTCAGTTTTTAGACAGGGAAAAAAAGGTTATGTTCACACACCAAAGAAGGTAGGAATTTCAGGGATTTTACTCTTACTTCGCAAATATATGGCTCATTTGCACCTTTGCAGTGACAGATTAAGCAGATGGATAGCATGGAATAAAAGCCATGTTGATGTTACATGTATACATTTAGTTTTAATTAGGTTATTAGTAATACTGTTTCAACGTGGGCAGCGCACTGTTACAGAATGCATTCCTGTCACAATGCTGTGATGAACTTTCTCTGTTTAATGCTTTAATGATCAGAACTGAGCAGCAAATAACTAACCATTGAATAGTCGATGTCCTTCCAGCCTACTGCAGTAAAACTATTAATCCATTCTTATTCTAGTCAATGTATCTTATTACTGCGAGTGATTGTAACTTTTACAGTTAGGTCCATAACTATGTGGACAGTGAAAATTTTCATAATTTTGGCTCTGTACACCACCACAATGGATTTGAAATAAAGCAATCATTATGTGATTGAAGTGTAGACTTTCAGGTTTAATTTAAAGGGTTTACCAAACATACATTATGAGCTGTTTAGGAATGACAGCCATTTTAATGTATATCCCACTCTCCCCACTACTTTCAGGAGCTCAAAAATATTTGGACATTTGACTGATGAGCTGTTCCATAGCCAGGTTGGAGCAGTTCCCACATGATTCCATTAATTAAGCAGGTAGAATTGATTCCAAGTGTGAAATTTGTATGTGGAAGCCACTACTGTGAACTCTCAATATAAGGTCCAAAGACTTGTCTATGCAAGTAAAAACAGTCCTCCATCAGGCTGAGAAAACAAAATAAACCCTTTAGAGAGACAGCAGAAACACAAGGAGTGGTCAAATTTACCATCTGGTACATTCTGAAAAAGAAGGAACACAATGGTTAACTCATCGACACCAGAAGATCTGGAAAACCACAGAAATCAACTGTTCTGGATGATTGCAGAATTCCGTCCTTGATGAAGAAAAACCCCTTCACAACATTTAGCCAAACCAAGAACTCTATCCGTGAGGTAGACCGATCATTGCCAAAGTCTACAATCAAGAG
This sequence comes from Polypterus senegalus, assembly GCF_016835505.1. Lineage (NCBI taxonomy): Eukaryota > Metazoa > Chordata > Cladistia > Polypteriformes > Polypteridae > Polypterus > Polypterus senegalus. The sequence continues at coordinate 20,379,883 of NC_053170.1, read as the reverse complement.
GAAATAAAGTCAGGGTTTATAACAAGGTGAAAACTACTGGTAAACCTTAAGCATAGGAAGGACTAATTACACTTTGCTAAAAAATATTTTTTAAAAGCATTTCCAATTCCTGAATAATTTTCTTAAGACAAAGGAAACTAAGATCAATATATACCAGAATGCTGGAAAGAGAAGAGTAAGGAGGAGAGAAGAAATGGTTCTTCATCTGATGAGTACATCATCATCTAAGAAACATGGTGGAGGCACTTTTATGGTATGATCACACATGTCTGCAAATGGAAGTCGGTCACTGGTGTTTATGGAGGATATGAATGCTGGCAGAAGTAACAGAATGAATTCTCAAGTGTACAGGGCTATACTGTCTGATCAGATTTGGCCAAATGCTGAAAAACTGACAGGACAATGCTTCACAGCACAGACAAACAATGCGACATAACATACTGTGACAGCAAACCACATGCTTTTCAATGCAAAGTAGTGGAATATTCTTCAATGACCAAGTCAAGACCTCAACCCAATTGAATATGTGTTTTACTTGCTCAAAACAAAACTGATGGCAGAAAGCCCACCAAACAAGCAGCGACTGAAGACAGCCGCAGTAAAGGACTGGCTGAGCAACACTAGGGTGGAAACCCAGCACAGCACTTGGAGATGGCAGAGGCTTACAGACTTCAGGCAGTCATTGAACATAAAGGATTTTCCACCAACTATTGAAAATGATTGTTATATTCATGATTATGCCACATGAATGGCAGGGTCTATGCAGAAAAAATGGATGTCATTCCTAAATACAATATTTCTGGTAAACCCCATAATTTCAACCTGAAAGTCTACACTACAAAAACAATGATTGATTAATATCCCATACATTGTGGTGGCACACAGAACAATAATTATGAAAACTGTGTCACTGTCCAAATACTTGTGGACCTAACTGTATATTACTACAATTAAGCATAAACAAATTGTGTTAATTGTTCATGGCTTTCTTCTTTATTTTTCTGCTTGTTTCTTAATCTAAATCAGAACTTTTACTTTTAAATATTTATTTAGTGTTTAATGTTTGATATATATTTGTATCCCGAGTTAAAGAAAAACACCACCAAAAAATGAAACCTTTTTTTTAAATGATACTTGCCTCATGTAGTTTGTAGTGATGGAAGAGAAAAAGATTTTAAAGACAGGTGTCTTCACAAGTGAACGAAGGGGGAAGAGGCAGCTTTTCAACTAAAACACACACCATTGTAGAAATGCAGTCTTCCTTGTTTACATTTAATGAAGAGTTTTCAGGAAATAACTTCATATTTTATCAAAAAAATGCACACATTTTGCATGTATTAACACAAATGAACTATGTGACACAAGCTATGTGAGAATTTTGTTTCTTTTTCTCCATAGGCTTTTTCAAGTTGTTTTCCACTTTATAGCATTGGTCATCTATCAACCACATTGAGTTGGCATATTCATTATTTAATTTCTCCACGACATGAGATTAATTTTTCTCAACCACAAATACAAACTACATGGTGCATGTAACATTTAAAAAAATATATTTGTGGGTGGAATATTTCTTTAATGTTATCTTTGCTTACCTTCCTATTGTATTATTTTGACTATTTTTAAAGAGTTTTGAGAAAGGGAAAGGCATAATGTCATTTTTATTGTTATTATTATTATTATTATATAATATTATGTTATTATACAGTTCCAAGAATTCAAATTTGATTGCTAAACTGGTCAGTGCCTGTATGAAGTTTGCAGGTTCTCCCCAAGTGTATGTGGACTGTTATCATAGCTGGATGTTACAAGTGGTCATGAAGCACTCTCAGTTGCCAAAATATGCCTGTGCCTACACGTGTTGTTAAACTACACCCTCTCAGTACAAGTTTACAGGGAGCTACCCAAGTTTTGCATGTTGTTTACAGAATGAATGAATGAATGAATGAATAAATGACCTAACATGTTACTCTAACAGATGTTAGATGTTACTTACTGTAAATAGTATCCTTGTAGCAATGCTGTAAATACATGCAAAAAACTTTAACCTGTTTACTGCAATTATTGTTATTGACAGAGTTTAAGTAGTGACTTAAATAGCATTTAAAAAATAAAATAACCAAAGAAAGAAATACACTTTCAAAGTTTTAAAATTGGTAGACAACACATAGATGGAATCAGGAAATTAAAAAAAAATAAAATAAAATAATATATATATATATATATATATATATATATATATATATATATATATATATATATATATATATATATATATATATATATATATATATTTATTTATATATTTATTTATTTATTTATGTGTGTGTGTGTGAGAGAGAGAGAGAGAGAGAGAGAGAGATATTACTGCTCACAAAAGGAATCTCAAAAAAAAAAAGACCATGTGGATATTTTTAGTAAAACAGAACTAATAAAATGTGACAAACTAAAAGTAATTGCTGAAAAAATAAAACTAAACAAAACTGCTGAAAAAGAAACAAAAACTAAACAAAAACTTAATAAAAACTAAGACTAAATGCATCTAATACTAGAAAAACACTGTTCTGATGCTTTACTGACCAAGTAAAAGGTACATCCATCTTTAGCTTCAATGAAGGGCAAAAAAGTGAAAAAATTTTATTGTTTACAAAAATGAAAGATATATTAACATGAAAGTATACTTGCTACAGATAATTAAAACCAAAATTTTATTCATATTAAAAACCACTGTTCAATCTACTCTGCCAATTTTGTCTTTGCCAAGATTTGATATATAGTTTAAAAGATAAATTATCTTAAAAACAGCACATTAAGTTTTCTTGCTATAAACCGTATACCTCACATAAGAATATAAATCTAGACCTCAGAATATTTAACCATTATTACAATACTAATATGAAACATTTGAGTCTCTATTGGTTCAAATAACAATTCTGTGTCATAATAAAGGACTCCACCAAGCACAACTTCCAGCCTCTCCTACTACTCAGGAAGGGAAGTTGAGAACAGCACAATACATTAAGGACTACTTGTCACCCTTTATAACCTTTTGTGTCATGTCTCTAAGGTGCCATTTTCCAGCTTGGCAACACTCAATAATAGAAAGCTGCCACCTCTGGGAAGGCCGATATGATGTCACCATATTTGCCCAAGCAATTGTTCCCCCAAATGTCACTTAAAATGGAGTTTATGTGGGGGATTCTGTGACACCAACTAAACTGTCAGTAACCTACCTATTATGGATAGCTGCCCTCCAGCAATTCCAGGAGCAAAGGGTTTGACTGTCTAAATTATAAACTGCAACTGTATATAAAAAAATATAAATTAAAAAAGTACAGCAACACTACTTCTTTAGAATTTGAATCATTAACGCTACCCACATGCAGTAAATACAAGAATTAAGTGCAAGTATTTGCAGTAAAATTCATCCATGCCAACCAGAAGAATTACCACTCTTGTTTTTTTGTTTTTTAGCAAGAAAAGGTTATGGCAAGAATTGAGCTTTGAGATTGTGACTTTTAAAACATGCTTAACTGACTGGTGTAACAGCTTTATATTTATTAGACACCATATGACTGTGCAGTTTAATCAGACATGTCCATAAGACAATGGAAAAGGGAGTCCCCAAATGCATTCCGTACTGGGCCATGCATATAATGTACTTCCTAACTTGTTGCACTTTGACGTACATTTTCGTTTTTCATTCTGAAAAATGTCTATTCGGGAACCATCAATTAGTAACTTCCTTCCAATACTCTTTAACCATTACTATACAACCTCATACCATGGCAAAAGCCCACTTGTATGACTAAAGCTGATGCCACATTGCACATCTTCTAGTTGCTGGGTATGTGAGATTTGTCAGCTGCAGTTGCTGATCTTCTCACTGGGTCAGGTCAATTTAAACAAATCACTAGCCATGTCATATTTATCGACTGCATGATGACCTTCAAGCAGATACTTCCACTCCTTTTGGGGACAGCCAATAGCGTGTCCAGTACTGTGTAAAAAAAAAAAAGGGGGGGGGGATCACAGGTATGGAGAGTTTGGATGCAATCTCAGTTCTTTTAAACAAAACTCTGTCATGGTATGTAAAATATGAGGTAGATACTCGAGACTCTCTTCTGTGCCTTATTCCTTGTCATTGCATTAGATGCACACTACTTCTGGATAAGCATTTATTGGTTGACTGGTTGTCAGCTCTTATGCACACAGACCCCACCACTACAACTAAAGACAGTCTCTGACTGACAAAGATTTTATAAATGAAGGCTAAAACTGAAAATCACCAGAAAAATCACAATCTGACATGACATTAACAGTTTTGTTTCTGATTTATTTTTTTGTTTTTTACCACCACCCAGTAAATTTCCATGCATCCCCTGAATGAATCAACAAACATTTTTTTGCTCTGATTTTGTAATCGCTGCTCATCCATGTTCCCAGTTCTGTAGGATGATTTTCACACCAACTGGATCCCCATTCAACTAACCTGTCACAATGTAACATACAAATAATTAAAAAAAATCAAGGCCCCTGAAATATAAGTAGCACAGACTTTTTTTCTTACTGGACATTTACTTTCAAACTATGAAATGAAAATTCACCCAAGATTCTCAGCCTACATTACGTATCCTTATTCCTACATAACAAAAAGTCATCAAAGAAGGCAGTCGGGGTTTTTTGGATGGGGCTTTGTCCAGGCTGCATACAACTAAGCAGACAGGCATTGTGTCAGTAGTGTTAAAGGAACTCTACTGCAAGGCACTGTAGGTTCAATAGTGACTTTCTTTTGCAAAAGTCAAATGACAGTTGTATTATTTTTGCATGTTAAGTGTTCTGTGGTGGTGCTAATCAATAAGACCAGTACATTCAAGTGTAAATAAGCTTTAAAATCCCTTCAACATCTGACATTGAAACGAAAACTATTATCATAAACAAAGTAAACAGTTAATACACCCTCGGTGTGCCAAAACTCTCCGCAAGTAAGCTCTACGAAATCTGCAAGTTGCTTCAGTGAAAATGGTCAACACTGCCAAACATCGGGGATTGTGAAAGTATATAAAAATGAAAAAATGGTAACAACACAACAATTATTAAAGATTTACATTAACATACTTTATTGTTTATGTTGTTTAATATGGTGAAAGGAAGGTCAGTGGACTTGGCCACGTACGAAACAGTGACAGAAGGACAAACATATTATTCCTATGAAATGCGGACGTGTTTCCGAAACCCCACCGAAAAGATTTATTCCGGTTTCTGTGTCCACAGATTCGGACCGTCACGTGGCCTGGTTGAGTGTTCAAGAAGACGACTTGATGTTCACATTCCAAACACATCTACCTAATTATGAATGGAAAGTTCATCCCCACGCATAAGAGGCGCCTTCGCTGCAACCTGCACAAACTGCTGGGGTTCACACCACCATGGGGAGCTTGCATTTTTTCGCTTCTTTCCTTACATAGACATACAAGTTCAGAAAATGGGAAAGCCCTGTCCCATCGGCCCAGGCCGCATCACTTTGCATCCCTCCCAGATGAATGACTTTCAAGTCCTCCCAAACAATGCCATTTGTACATCCCCTGCTGGCCTTCGCTTGCCTCGGCCAACCCTGCACCCCCTTCCTCCACTCCCTCCCACCCGTCAACCGTGGGTAACACAGACACACGCGTGTTCCTTCTTGCTTATTAAACGGCACCGCTTCTCTCCGTATTCGTGCCGCCAAACATCCCTCTCTCTCTTTCCAAATACACGCACTCGCTCACACCAGGAACACCTACCCCTGTATTGTTGGGCTCTTCCTCCGGCTGTTCCGCCATATTTGTTCCCCTCTGTCCACAATAAACAGGGAAACGCTCTGTTCAATCGCAATTCCGTCCAACTTTCCCTTCCCCACGCAGTCAGCCAACCACGACTCCACCAGGCTGCGCGCCCCGGGAAAGAGCCGCAAAACGTGAGTCCGCTCTCGCTCGGCTCAGCCAGGCCCAGTTCGTTCGGGTGAGCTCGGTGGGGATGGGCGTCCTTGGCCTGGATTCCGTTATAGGTTTGAACAGGTAAAGGATGTACTCGGCTTAATCATTTTTATTAATTTTGTTTTGAAAAAAATTCACCCCCGCGCTACACCGTGAGCTCCTTAAAAGCTGCAAAAGCCCCCCCCTCCGCGCGCTAACAGAGCGCATGCGTAGCGATGGCGGCCGCTCCATTGGGGAGGCGGGGCAGACAACTAGGAGCATGCTCAGTCACGCCCCACGGATTGGTTAAAGGGCCCAGGCAACGACTCGTTCGAGATTCTTTTCGGAACTTCTCAGGACGCGCAGTTTCTGAATTTGGCTCTGAGGTTGTGTTGATGTTCCGAGTTTTTCCTGTGTGACAAAGACAACGAAACGCAAAGCGCAACATAATAAAGACGTGGAATTCGGTCATTAGTATATATTTTTTAAGGTTTTAGAGTATGGTGAGAAGTCAAGCAAAATTACACCATTTATTCGCTAACTAAAAAGATTACATTATGAATGCTTTCGAGGCATCTCAGGCCCCTTCTTCAGGTAAGATGTAAGAAGGGTCCTTTGAAGAAAGGGCCTGAATTGCCTCGAAAGCTTACATATTGTAATCTTTTTAGTTAGCCAATAAAAGGCGTCGTTTTGCTTGACTCCTCACTACATTCATAATGGCAAACACGGTACAACACCCAAGTACTAAGGTTTTAGAGAGAATACACAAAATACAACGTATTTTTATTGTGTGGTTAGCAGTTATTCCTTGGAGGTGCAGATGTGTAATGATCAGATTTTTGGAGGCAGTGTGTGTAAATGAATGGTCCTTAGGATCAGGTGAACAAGCAAAGACAAACTGGGAAGCCACTGTGAATATGCACTGGCTGAAAACTCCCATCGGCAGAAAATGGAACAAGCATTGTGTGATGTAGTTAAAGTAGATGTGGAAAACCTGAATTGACTTTTAAGAACCAGATGGATGCTTGTCTTGCTTTTTGTGTTCCTAAAAATTACTTTGGAATGCTTTGAAATCTCTTCAGTTATTGTCTGGTGCCTCCTGACTCACCATAATGAGAAACCCTCACATATGATATACAGTTCGACTCGTCATGATGTCTAGTTATGCCCACATAGTTTTTTGGCACGGAACAACCTTAATTTTGTGGACGCTTTGGACCGTAGTTTGTGTAGAAAATCACACACATATGTTAAAGAGTAAACCACTAAGTGTCTTCAGCAAAAATTATCAGGAGGACCTGAAGTTGTGCATGCCACATCAACCGACTCTAAAGGTTTCACCCTTAATGGGATACAGGGGTCAAATTTATTATTTTTGACAAAACTTAGAAAAAGTGGGGATCAGTAATGTAGGCCTGTGGAGTTGTTTTGTTATTTCAAGGTTGCTGATCTCAAATAGGATGAATGTTTTCAAATTTGATTCTTCACCGGTTGCCCTAGCCCACTAAGAGTCACTCCAAGTAAGTTGCAAGTGATAGATTAAGCATGTTGAGTATCATTTTAGACTACTTCAGGGTCAGCGATTATGAATATGATATTTTTTTTAACCTTTACTATTAATCTAGCCCCCTTTGTACCTCTATCAGAGGATGGAAAATGACAAATCTTGATTACAATCAAGAATATCTAGACTTTAAACATTTAAATTAAAGCCTACATTTTTAACATTCAAAATAGTTAACACAACTATTCTTGTTTATTATGTACGTCTGTCACATGAATAAATCATTACATTTCTTTTGAATTTCCTGAAGTAGGATGGCTTACACTAATTCAACAACAACAACAACAACAACATTTATTTATATAGCACATTTTCATACAAACAGTAGCTCAAAGTGCTTTACATAATAAAGAATAGAAAAATAAAAGACACAATAAGAAAACAAAATAAGTCAACATTAATTAACATAGAATAAGAGTAAGGTCCAATGGCCAGGGTGGACAGAAAAACCAAAAAAAAACTCCAGACGGCTGGAGAAAAAAATAAAATCTCTAGGGATTCCAGACCACGAGACCACCCAGTCCCCTCCCAGCATTCTACCTAACATAAATGAAACAGTCCATTTTGGATTTAGGATTCTCACGGAAGGACTTGATGATGATGATGGTCATGTAGACTTCTGCCTTTTAATCCATCCATCATTGTTGGAGCATCATGATGCTTTGAGTAGGTGGAGGTGGCGCAGGCCACCACCACAAAGAAACCGGAAAAAGAAACAGAAAAGAGAGTAGGGGTCAGTACGGATTTTAGAGCCACCATGAATAGTTATTATGAAGAATTGAACATACAGAGTATCAGGATTAAGTTAAATTAAGTTAAAGTGAAGTTATGAGAAGGCCATGTTAAAGTAATGTGTTTTCAACAGTGTTTTAAAGTGCTCTACTGTATTAGCCTGGTGAATTCCTATTGGCAGGCTATTCCAGATTTTAGGTGATAGATAGATAGATAGATAGATAGATAGATAGATAGATAGATAGATACTTTATTAATCCCAAGGGGAAATTCACATAATCCAGCAGCAGTATACTGATACAAAGAAACAATATTAAATTAAATAGTAATAAAAATGAAAAAAATTAAATTTAAAAAAAAAAAAAAAGGCAGACAATAACTTTGAATAATGTTAGCATTTACTCCCCAGGGTGGAACTGAAGAGTCGCATAGTGTGGAGGAGGAACGATCTCCTCAGTCTGTCACTGAAGCTACTCCTCTGCCTGGAGATGACACTGTTCAGTGGATGCAGTGGATTATTCATGATTGACAGAAGTTTGCTTAGTGAAATCCTAATCCTAAAATCCACCACCAGCTCCTTGGTTTTGCTGGTGTTAAGATGTAAGTGGTTTGAGTCGCACCATTTAACAAAGTCTTTGATTAGCTTCCTGTACTCCTCCTTCTGCCCACTTCTGATGCAGCCCACGAAAGCAGTGTCATCAGCGAACTTTTGCATGTGGCAGGACTCCGAGTCATATTGGAAGTCTGATGTATATAGATTGAACAGGACCGGAGAAAGTACAGTCCCCTGTGGTGCTCCTGTGTTGCTGAACACAATGTCAGACTTGCAGTTCCCAAGACGCACATATTGAGGTCTGTCTGTAAGATAGTCCACAATCCATGCCACCAGGTGTGAGTCTACTCCTATCTCAGTCAGCTTGTCTCTAAGGAGCAGAGGTTGGATGGTGTTGAAGGCGCTAGAGAAGTCCAAAAACATAATTCTTACAGCACCACTGCCTCTGTCCATGTGAGAGAGGGAACGGTGTAACATATAGATGATGGCATCCTCCGCTCCCACCTTCTCCTGGTATGCGAACTGCAGAGGGTCGAGGGCATGGCGGACCTGTGGCCTCAGGTGGTGAAGCAGCAGCCGCTCCATGGTCTTCATCAGATGTGACGTCAGAGCGACAGGCCGGAAGTCATTCAGCTCACTAGGATGTGATACCTTTGGGACAGGGGTGATACAAGATGTTTTCCAAAGCCTTGGGACTCTCCCCTGTTCCAGGCTCAGGTTGAAGATGCGCTATAGAGGACTCCCCAGTTCTTCAGCAGTCGTGGTGATACACCATCTGGACCCGCTGCTTTGCTGGCACAAAGTCTTTTCAGCTCTCTGCTCACATGGGCTGCTGTAATTGTGGGTGGGGATGTCTCACCTATGCTGGTATCAGCAGAAGGATGGTTGGAGGATGCAGTACTCCGAGGTGAGAGTGGGTTAGGGTGATCAAACCTATTAAAGAAGTTGTTCATTTGGTTTGCTCTCTCCACATCTGTCTCGATGGCGGCACGCCGCTTCGAGCTGCAGCCAGTGATAATCTTCATCCCATCCCACACTTCCTTCATGCTGTTGTTCTGCAACTTCTGCTCCAGCTTTCTCCTGTACTGCTCTTTCGCCGACCTGAGCTGGACTCAGAGTTCCTTCTGCACGCGCAGGTGCATAGCAGCAGATGGCCACCTCACCACTTCTTTTAAGATTTATTCTTGGAATTCTAAGGAGACACTCATTTGAGGATCTGAGGTTACGATTTGGAATATAAGGTGTCAGACATTCCAATATATAAGATGGGGCGAGATTATTTAAGGCTTTATAAACCATAAGCAGTATTTTAAAGTCAATCCTGAATGACACAGGCAACCAGTGTAGTGACATCAAAACTGGAGAGATGTGCTCGGATTTTCTTTTCCTAGTTAGGATTCTAGCAGCTGCATTCTGCACTAACTGTAACTGATTGATGTCTTTTTTGGGTAGTCCTGAGAGGAGTGCGTTACAGTAATCTAGTCGACTGAAAACAAAAGTGTGAATTAATTTCTCAGCATCTTTCAAAGATATAAGAGGTCTAACTTTTGCTATGTTTCTTAGGTGAAAAAATGCTGTCCTAGTGATCTGATTAATATGCGATCAGACGTTGTAATTCAGACGTTGTAAGTTCTAGGTCACAAACACATGTATGGTTAAATGTTCCATGTCATATTCCCTGAGATAACTGCACAAACACATGTTTGTCAGTGCTGTCTAACACATCAAGGAGCAAGAAAATTTGTAAACTAGGCCACAGAGAAATTTGGTCAACCTGGGAGATTAGTGTTGTCATCTTTCTGCTGCTGACATCTTTTGTGGTGGTGGAGAGGTGCTAATGTCACAGAAAACCCTCTGACCTAGGCTGCCATATACAGTATCTTCTCTCCCTTAGTTAGGCTGTCAGAGATTGGGATACCAGAGCTGACTCCATCATCCCTAAGTAATAAGAATTATTTACAAATGGAAACTATTCTAGACATAAGCCAATGTGGAAGTTAAAGCAGATTAATGTATTTGTTTCTTTACTGTAGCAAATGTTTTAATTTCACCAACTAATACTAAAAATTCACTATTTCACTTTAACAAAGCAACTAATTATTTTAAGTTAAAAACAAATGATGTCTGAGTAAAATCTACTTATACTTTTCTTCTTTTGAGGGCATCATTCAGGAAAAGAAGCTCAAATCACAGCAGATTTTGTTTACCAATTGAGTTCTTTCCCAAAATCACTTATCAACTCTGAGGTCCAAGTGATCCAGGCAAGGAGAGTCTTTTGGCTCATTTCTGGGCTAATTCCTGTATGGAGGGCATCCCATTAGATCTCTCTCTGGTGTGTCCATGTGTCCCTGCACTCCAGAGCACTAACTCATATTTAAAGGGCCTTTCATCCTTGTGGGCGCCCGTGACATTTGCTGTCCATAATATGTTCCACCTGTTTTAAGTGGAAACCCTTTTTATTAATCAAACGACCCTCCTGTTACGTCCACATGATTTCTTTAGTGGCACCAGAATAACTACTCCAGTGGCTCTCAATAACCAAATATGGCACATTATCTTGTGTTGACTGTAGACTCACACTGGCAGTTTGAGGGGCTCTCCTGTTACCAAAGTGAAGTACAGGGCCTTCTGAGACCATCCCCTGCTCTATGCCTTTTCTGCCTGGACAATGCCATTTGAGTCCATCAGACTGTTACTTTAGATGTTTCTATGGTGCACGCTTTCATCCAAAGTAACTTACAAATCTAATTCTGCAACTATGCTAATAAAACTTATAGTACTAATTGCATTGGCCTGTAAAAAAACTGTCTCAAAATGTTTTATATATACTTTATACATTCGAGGGTGCTGAATCAAACAGAACAGAATTGCTCTATCAAATCCAACTTTTAAAAGATGAAGGTTTAAAATGAGATTTTTTAAAATTATTATTATTATTTAAACTGGAAAAAATTATACATACATCCACTATCCAACCCGCTATATCCTAACTACAGGGTCATGGGGGTCTGTTGGAGCCAATCCCAGCCAACACAGGGCGCAAGGCAGGAAACAAACCCCGGGCAGGGCGCCAGCCCACCACAGGGTGCACACACACACACACACACACACACCAAGCACACACCAAGCACACACCAAGCACACACTAGGGACAATTTAGAATCGCCAATGCACCTAAATTGCATGTCTTTGGAATGTGGGAGGAAACCAGAGCACCTGGAGGAAACCCACGCAGACACGGGGAGAACATGCAAACTCCACACAGGGACGACCTGGGAAGCACCACCCCACTGTGCCACCGTGCCACCCCAAAATTATACATTACACATATAATTGTTTTAAATATAATTATTACTTATAAATATAATTATACTTATTGGACTGGACTGCCAATACTGATGCTCTGTGCAAGAGAGGACTGAGCCGACTATACTTCCTTAGAAGGCTAGCGTCCTTCAACATCTGCAATAAGATGCTGCAGATGTTCTATCAGACAGTTGTGTCGAGCGTCCTCTTCTACGTGGTGGTGTGCTGGGGAGGCAGCATAAAGAAGAGGGACACCTCATGCCTGGAAAAACTGGTGAGGAAGCCAGGCTCTATTGTAGGCACGGAGCTGGACAGTTTGACATCCGTGGCAGAGAGACGGGCGCTGAGCAGACTCCTGTCAATCATGGAGAATCCACTGCATCCACTGAACAGGATCATCTCCAGATAGAGGAGCAGCTTCAGCGACAGACTGTTGTCACCGTCCTGCTCCACTGACAGACTGAGGAGGTCGTTCCTCACCCACACTATGTGACTCTTCAGTTCCACCGGGGGGGGTAAACGTTAACACTACACAAGATTATAGACTGTTACACCTGCCTCGCACTCTCCACCTTGCATTTTTAACTTGCACTGCGCTTTTATTGCTCTATAATTAATATTGTTTTTAACAGTATGCTGCTGCTGGAGTATGTGAATTTCTCCTTGGGATTAATAAAGTATCTATCTATCTATCTATCTATCTATCTATCTATCTATCTATCTATCTATCTATCTATCTATCTATCTATCTATCTATCTAGACCCTTGATAGTTTTTTTCTGTTCATAATGCTCTGTAGGTGTTTCACAGTGAAATGATCAGCAGATGTCTGGTTACATAGACTCACTGTACTTTCCACTGAGCGGTGTCCTCATGGATCCTCTCCCCATGTTCATCAGAGGCCGCTCCTATGTTCTCGTGGGGGAATACAATTCCAATGAGAGTGTAGGAAATGGATTATCAAAGACATGTTGCACCTACATTTTAGGTAGGAAGAGAGAAGTTCTTCAACTGGTTCATTGTAGTTTTCCACTTCTGTATTCCCAAGAAAACTTTTTTTTCAATAAAGGAAGGCTGTGTATTCTTTTACCGTCTGCTTACCTGTTGCCTGGTCAAGACAAACAACTTTCTCACTCCTGGATAATAAATTGTCATTTTTCTAAACTCCTGAATGTAAATTCCTGCCTAATTGGAAGACATAAGAATTTAGGAAAAATGTGTATTTATTGAGATAAAAAGATTTGTAGCAAATATTTAATTTTGGATTGCTTTCCCTCAATCATTGTTATGGATGAGGATGACTGCAATTTTTTCAGCTAAAAATGTACTTCAAATAATATTCACAACCATGGCAAATATAAATCAAGTTCAAATCAACTTTTTTTTTTTCAAAACAGCATTTTTTATGGAGATTGTAGAGAAATTCCAATTTTAGAAGTGGATTCAGCCCGCCTAAATCAATAAAGTACACCAATTATTTTGCACAGGAGAACTGTGGTGCAGACCAGTATTACTTATAAGAAAACTGTTAATTCCTCTTTTTCAAGTTGTTAGATAGATAGATAGATAGATAGATAGATAGATAGATAGATAGATAGATAGATAGATAGATAGATAGATAGATAGATAAAATTGAAAGGCACTATATAATAGATAGATAGATAGATAGATAGATAGATAGATAGATAGATAGATAGATAGATAGATAGATAGATAGATAGATACTTTATTAATCCCAAGGGGAAATTCACATAATCCAGCAGCAGTATACTGATACAAATACTGGGACAACTGCTGTTTCTGTTTAATACTGTTGCCATATAATATTCAGGTTCATCATGTTGGTTATGGTATTCCATCCAACGCTTTCAGAAAAACTGCCCTTTCAAGCACCAAAAAAAAATATGTTGAAGGTCATGCGAGTACATTTATCAAAATATTATTTGTTGTTATTATTTCATTTTACTATTCTTTATGTCATTTATATAGGTACAGCATGTTTGTTTTCATGTAACATTTTATTTCCACAGTTTGGACATTTCTTTGGTAAAAGATGCATTGAATCACACGGGTCATTGGAACTCAGAAATTGTTCCTGGTAATATCTATTCACTCATTTTTTGAACCTGCTTCATCTGATTTCAGGGGGGCAGCGAGGAAGTTTACATTTTGTAACCTCTTCCCATACTCTATAATTACAGCTAATTACTGTATTGTGTATGTATGCAAGTTAAATGAAACATATGGGCACAATACTGTATAAGATACCATTCAAACTCTGTGCACATAGCCACACTCACTTACAAAACAACTTTTAAGAGTTGCCACCATTTCTTTGGAAAAAGCCCTAGGTCCTACTGTTTGTCCTGCATTCGGTTATTTACTAGCAATGGATTTTTAGTTTGCGTTCTTAGTTGCATTTATATTTTGCATTTTTCTTATTTCATTATTCTAAAGGTTGTATTCTAGTATATTACTAAATTGATGATGATAAACTGGGCAATAGTTTCATATAATGATCCTATAGCTTTACAAAGCCTTTATATATAAATTATCCTTTTATCATTTGTGAAGGTTGTGTAATATAAAATAAATGAGTGGGTTCCTTCCAGTCAATTGTTAATGGTGGTTGGTTAATACTGATAGGAAGACAAAGGTCAATGCTGAGCAGAAATTTTAGTGGATTAAAAGTTGGAGTCTAAATTGCGAAACCTCTGGTTAAAAACCAACTTTTGATCCATTCCATGACTCGGAGCATTCACTTAACCTCCAGTGCTATAACGGAAAAAAAAATAAGGGAACAGATATTCTAAATATCCATACTTGCAAATTGCTTTAGAAAGGTGATATAAAAATAGAGGCTGGTTGTTTGCATCAAAATGTCTAAAATGAATATTAAAAATAATAAGACTGACTTTAGCGCCTTTATATTAGGCAGAATGTCCAGTGGGTGTTGGGTGGTCTTTTGGCCTGGAACCCCTGCAGATTTTGTTTTTTTTTCCTCCATAATTTCACCCCTGGGTTTTTTATTTTTGTTTGTTTTTTCTGTCTTCACTGGCTATCTGACCATAAGATCGAACTTATATTAATGGACTTAAAAAAAAAAACTTCTCTTCAAATTAGGATTCTATTAGTTGTATATACAGTATGTGCTTTGTAAATGCAAATTGAAATTAAAACCTGGATGGAGCAGAACTCTTTAAATTTAAATTGCAACAAAACTGAAGTCCTGCAAATTGGGACTAAAATGCAACTTAATAAAATGAGCTCCTTCTCAGTCCATCTTGGTGATGATCTCATCAGACCTGCCTCTACTGCAAAGAATCTTAGTCATTTTTGATTCCTCCCTCTCTTATTTCGCCCATATAAATCACATTAAGAAACGTTCTTACTTTCACCTCCGTAACATATCCCGTGTTCGCTCCTTCCTCTCCTTTTCTAATGCTGAGAAACCTGTCCATGCTTTTATCACATCCCACATCGATTATTGTAACTTGCTGCTGGCAGGTGCCCTTTGTAATCTTCTATCACAGCTCCAGCTTATTCAAAACTCAGCTACAAGAGTCCTTACTCGAACCAGCAGCAGCGAGCACATAACATTCATCCTGCTCCGTCTTCACTGGCTCCCTGTGTCTTACAGAATCGAATATAAAATCCTACTAATAACCTACAAAGCCTTAAATAACCTCGCACCAAACTACATCAGTGACCTGCTCCATCACTATGTGCCTGGCCGCCCACTAAGGTCCTCCGATTCTGGCAATCTTGTTGTGCCCCACACTAATCTACACTCCATGGGTGACAGCAGGGCCTTCAGCTGTATGGCGAGCGCCCAGACTCTGGAATGACCTACCGAAATTAATCAGGCCAGCTGACTCCATGAATTCTTTTAAAAAACAACTCAAAACTCATCTGTTCAGGAAGGCTTTTAGCTCTACCTGACTTTATTACCCTTCTCTCAGCTTACCTCTCTGTCAAGATGCTCATGTAACCGTTATGTGTGTGTGTGTGTGTTGGACCATCAATTATGTTGTCTGTTAGGCTTTTTCTCTGAAGTGCCAACTTTGGTCATCTGGGCATGGAAAAAATATGTAGCTAAAACAGTCTGACTGATGCCACAAAGCAGGAAGAGCTTTGTCCATCATTAGATATTTGAGAGTGTGTTCACCGATACTCTGGTTTCCTTATCCATTAAGTGAATGTGATTGTGCCCATTAGTATGCCAGCTCCAACAATGGTGATATCTGCCATACGTCTGAAATTGCGGCAAAGGCCTCCGTAAACTCCAAATCTATGACTGGATTGAAGCAGTTTGCAAATGGAGCAAAATGGATTGATGGAAGTATCATACCTCATAATATATGCTTGACCTATCTCAA
The DNA here is from genome assembly GCF_016835505.1 of Polypterus senegalus. Classification (NCBI taxonomy): domain Eukaryota; kingdom Metazoa; phylum Chordata; class Cladistia; order Polypteriformes; family Polypteridae; genus Polypterus; species Polypterus senegalus. The sequence continues at coordinate 20,363,398 of NC_053170.1, read as the reverse complement.
TAATTGTCAAGTGATTTTACATTATAATCCCAAATATAGATAAAAATATATAAATACTAAACCTAACCAGGTAAATAGTTTACTGAACTATCCATCCATCCATCCATTATCCAACCTGCTATATCCTAACTACAGGGTCACGGGGGTCTGCTGGAGCCAATCCCAGTCAACACAGGGCGCAAGGCAGGAAACAAACCCCGGGCAGGGCGCCAGCCCACCGCAGGTTTACTGAACTAGACATGTCATATTGCATTACCCATTTAATTTATAAAACCACATATCCAGTGCATCATCTGGTGTAGCTGTAGCAGCAAATCTCACTGCTTTTCCTGAACAGCCCCTATATTGCGTCAGATGTGCACTTATATTTTTTGCATAATACCAGCCTTTCATGTGTAATTTACACAACACACTCAATGTCCAAATTCTACTGGTAAGTCTAATGGAATGAAATCCCAACCCACTGTAAACTTCTCTACACCACTCCTGTTAAACCAGCGATCATCGAATGTGGTAAACTGCCATCATTGAAAGACCCTCTCCAATAGATTTCTACAGTACTGTTCCTATAAAAGTTATAATTACTACAGGGTATTGGGGTAAAAGTGCTACACTGTTGACCACAACTACTCCATTAGGAAAGTTTTTAATGACTCTCCAGTTCAAAAACCAGCCAGAAGTGTTTTCATTCATTCAATAGATATTGTGGAAATGGACAGGAATAAAATACTTATGTCAGAAGAAAGATATATTTCCATCCATCCATTATCCAACCCGCTATATCCTAACTACAGGGTCACGGGGGTCTGCTGGAGCCAATCCCAGCCAACACAGGGCACAAGGCAGGAAACAAATCCCAGGCAGGGCGCCAGCCCACCGCAAGATTTATTTTTAATACAAAATTAATTTTCACCTTGTATTGCTACATTTGTTGTCTGCGTAATGTCATATGGATTTACCTTTTTGAAATCCCTAGGCAATAAAAAAATTGTGCTACTATGTACCTAAGGGCGGCACGGTGGCTAGGAGACCCGGGTTCGCTTCCCAGTCCATCCCTGCGTGGAGTTTGCATGTTCTCCCCGTGTCTGCGTGAATTTCCTCCCACAGTCTAAAGACATGCAAGTTAGGTGGATTGGCGATCCTAAATTGTCCCTGGTGTGTGTGTGTGTGCCCTGCAGTGGGCTGGCGTCCTGCCCAGGGTTTTTTTTCCTGCCTTGTGCCCTGTGCTGGCTGGGATTGGCTCCAGCAGTCCCCCGTGACCCTGTAGTTAGGATATAGCGAGTTGGATAATAGATGGATGGATAGATGGACTATGTACCTAATTTAAAGCGTGCTAACCTGGGGCACAGACTTTCACCACTGAAGGTTTTGAATTAATATTATCATGAAACAATGTGATTGCTGTCAAACAGGCTATTCTTTTGCCATAGACCTCAGTGAAGTTATGGAATTAATTAATAATGATTAATAATTAATAATCATTATCTCTCTATTATAAAAGGAAATCCTGAGACAAGACTTTTTCAAAGAGATAATTTCAAGTCTCACGAGACAAGACTTTGGCCATGAGATTTTTTCAAGTCCCACCCTCCTCTCAACCATATTCAACCACGCACACAGAACCTCTCACTTCTCATTCATGTGAATGCTTTTGACAGACACAGTTCCTGCTCTCTTAGCTCTTATAAATTTTAATGTTTTCCTCACTTTAAGTTCCCAATAAAAGAAGACTTATTATGTCCACATCTTATTAAAGAATTAAAAGAGTTATCAACAGAAGAAAAGAGTACACGGGCAATCCTAGCACTGAGAAATGATGAAGTCAAACAAATTAACGAGACAATTGTCAATCGGTTACAAGACGAATTGGTTAAATGTGTATCAATAGACTCTGCTGAAACAGTTGGTGGTGACTGTGTGGAAGATGAAAAGATCAACTTACAATATCCCAAAGAATATCTACAACCGTTAACACCGTCCGGTCTTCCACCGGCCAAATTACTGTTGAAAGAAGAATGCATCCAAGAAAGGTAATGTAGTACATCTTCAGGGGATAACATCAGACACCAAAGGAGATCTTGATATGCCATTCGTATTAAAATGTTTACAGTTTCCCATTAGAATAGCTTTTGCTGTGACAATTAACAAATCACAGAGACAAACATTCGAAAAAGTCGTTTTATTTATTAGAGAGAAAGAAACGAAATTCACTCACAGGCAGTTATAGGTTGCGTTGTCATGATGTAAATCCAAACACAGAATCAAAATTCAATGCGATATTGACGAATATTTAATTCAAAAAATTGTTATCTGTTTTAATTGTACATCCGCATCCCCAAACGTGAGCGGCTGAACCGTATAGTGGCTAGTGCATAGCATCGGCCTGGGGGTTTGCAAGCAAAGCGAGCAGGGGGCAAAGCCCCCTAGTTTTTGTTATAATTTTGACAATTCCAAAGTTGAGGTTTTCTTCTCATCCTCTTCTCAAGTTCTCTTCAGACCCTAACTGGAGAGGGACGGTCATCTAGACCAGCATTTCTCAATCTTTAAGTATTTGCAACCCGAGTTTTCATAACAGTTTTAATTGCAACGTTTTTTTGAAAGGAGCCCACTAACACCAATTTGTTCTTTTTTAATTAATGATATATCATAGATGCATATTTTATTATACCTACTTAACTTTTATCAACATTTATCTAACTCTGTATTTATTCTTCTAGTATCAGAATGTAGTTTAAGTTAATTTGTTTTGGTTTCAATAGATGTATTTTTCATATTTTTGATTCTTGTTTTCTTTTTTTCACATCTTCGTGCCCCCCTTTTTGTTACTTCGCTCCCTCCTAGGGGGGCCCGCTCCACAGTTTGAGAACCACTGATCTAGACTGAGGAGACACTAGGAAACTCCAAATCATTTTTGGAGTAACAAGAAGAAAAACAAAAAAAGCCCCCTGATAAGCTTGTTACAAAGTGGAAGGATGGACCAACATCTACACCACAACTTAAAATTCAGGCAAATATCCCATCCTTGCCACCGAGTTACGTGCATAGCACTCAGCAGAGGCCACTCTACACATGCTGTTAACTAAACAAATGAGCTTGAAGGACTGAATTGTCTCTTCTTGCTTGTCAGATTTCTTATGTTCTTATTCTTCCTCCATTTACCCAGCCATTTTCCAGCTCACAATTACTGGAAGTTGACAAGCACCAGACACTCTGACTGGTATTATTACAAGCATGTATTTATGCTCTTCATTTACACAAACACACAGACATTTATCCACTAAACCAATGGTACTATATAGATCAAGTGTTCTTAAAAGTTTTTAATTTAAAGTCTGAAATTAGAAAATCTGTACCGTACTGGGACCCAAGAAAAGAATTATTATCATCAGAGTTTCTAGTGCTGTGCAGGCAAATGCCAGGAGGGTCATAAACAGACACAACAATGCCCACATGCTTAAAAAAAAGTAACTACTGCTGTACTTTTAAATGTTTCTGACACAAGTATCTCTATTATAAGACATGATTTTGTCAGAGAGATACTTATATGTCCCACGCGATGAGTCCATGCCCAGGGGCCGTAAATAAATGAGAAAAAGTAGATGACAAAGTAAAATGTCGTAAAGAATTCAAAAATGTTGGCGTGATACACATGCAGAGCAGGTTAGAGATAATGGAAGTCCAAAAATTTGAAAGTCTCAAAAAAAGGATAGGAAAGATTGCATTACTGCAAACAAACTGAAATTATTACTTGGTGAAATAACAGAACAGCGAAAAGAGATGGAATATATTAAATATATTAAAAGATTCCAAAAACGGTGTGGTATGAAGTCCCATGAGACGGAGACTTTTAACATGAGATTCTTTTAAGCCACGCCCTACTTACAACCATTTTCAAACAAGACCTCAGTCGTGTGAATGCTTTTCGCAGATACACTTCCTGTGCTCTCAGCTCTTATACATTTTATCAGGACAATAATTTTATATAGTGGTATAATGGAATTACAAAGGTTTCTCTAATAACCAATTAGCATGTAATGATGACTAATTAAGGATAAGCTAAAAGAGTTGACCATTTGAACACTGAAGGGATGGCCACTGAAAATGGGGCTTTGTAGTCATATATGAAAAATAAATTAAAATCAGTAATTTTAAACAGTAATGGCCATCAGAAACACTATACTGTATGTCTTGACTGTATTTGTGAATCACTTTATTGGTATCTTAATTTAAAAAGGTATAAATGTTTTACCAAAATCATACACATTTCTTTGTGTCCAGACTTTTGACCAGTAGTGTGTGAGCATACAGGTACATCTCAGATATTTCTAAGCAATGCCCACTTTTCCCCCACTGCTTGATGGTGCAGTCCTGGCGCATATACAAGATTACAGATTATTTTAAAATGGGACAGAGATACTTTTTAATCAAATAATAGAAATATTTTAATAACTTATGGAATTTATTTTGAAATAATAATGTGATTGACAGCATAATTGTTATGTTATAACCATGATTTATTCCCTGGCTTTTGTTTATTTTCCATTATTTTGTAACTACTATTTTTCCCGTTTTTTGTTATTATGTAAATCTTGTTAATAGTGTTATATTTATTGATTATTTATGCATTGCATATTTTCATATGTTCCTTGTGTTTTGTGGATGGTATCCTAAAAATCATACAGTTGACAGTTTAGAAAAATAAGTCTTAAGAAAAGAACTAAAGAAATGATCATAACAGATTTAAAAGGGGGTTTACATTGATGTCACTGCCGCTGGGACCACCCTCACATTTAGACTCAGGTGGAAGAGGTGGTCCTGGCAGAGGTTCATTGATTGTGCAGGAGTTTTGTGGATTGCAGGTTTTGAACGTATCTTTCCTGATTGTCTGATTACAGTGGCTTTTGCTCATTTATCTAATGAGTATTGGAGAATAGATTGGGCTTGTTAAACTTAATTTGCCTTTTCAGGAAAACCCTTTTTGCCTTCTGTTTGTCCTTTTTTGTTTATATAAATTCATTCTTTATTTCTTGTCCCTCAACACAGAAAGGTTAGAATTTACCCGTCCCCCTGAAGGGCATATTTGTGCATTTTGAACACAAAGTATTTTTTTAAACTTCAGTGTAGGACAAAGCCTGCCTGTTGAGTTTGGGGTCAGGCCAGTGACGTTTGTGGGTCTTTGTCAAAGCCTTTCGCCCTACTTGCCATGTTTGTGTTGCCAAGTTACAGTATGAATTTGGAAAATGAATTGTGCGTTTTTGTAACATACAGTACTTTTAATACTAGAAAGCCATACATATTTTTCATCCTGGAAGGCATTTGTTTTGTTATATTGCCAATGAAGCATTGTGATTAATTTACGCACATTAAGTTTGTCTACTGTTTCTAAAACTTGATTAAACTCTGGGGTCTCAAAATTAGTGGGCCACCATGGGTACAGATTTTCATTCTAAGCAATTTCCTAATTAGCAAAACATCTGTGCCTTTAATAGACATTATCATTTTAGTAGGCAACTTATTCTTGCTAATGTTTTACTCAGATTGCACCTTCATGCTGGACCTACACAAGTCCAAATGACGAGTCAATCCAGATGAACACTTAGAGCTTTTCAAAATTAATTTAAGCTATGATGATGCAGCCTTTTGCTGCTATGCACCTAAAACCTGGAATACTTTACCAACAGAAATTCACCAGCTCAAAACTGTCAAACATTTGGGGAAAAAAAAACTGCTAAAACCCCATTTTTTAAAGTGTCTTTTTTGTAGCTAAATTTTAGTTGTATTTCTAATAGCCTATATTGGCAGAGAATTATAATACTCTTCAGGGATCCACAATCTTTACTAATCCCCATTATTCTCTGCTTTCTTTTCTGGTTCTTTTGTGCCACCAGCACCTGACCAAGGCACGATGAAGCCACCTGTGATGATGGAATGAAGACTGGTGTCTCAGCTGCCCACACGACCAACTCCATCAAATCCTATCAAGTGATGCATTAAAACTGAGAGATCTGCTTTAGGAACATTTATGTTGGGTGGAATGCCCAGTGGTGGCTGGGTGGTCTTGAACCCCTACAGATTTTGCTTTTCACCAGCCTAAAAGGATTTTTTTTCCTGTCCTCCAGGCAATCAAACCTTACCCTTTTTCCTTTGTTATATTTTCTTTATTATTGCCTAATTTTATTTTTTACCTCATATAACTTACACTTTGACATCTTGAAAAGCAGCTTGAGATTATTTGTGTGAAAATGTTCTATAGAAATAATTGTTGTTGTATTTTAAGATGTTAAAATTAAAATTTACACCAACCATAATTGGATTAAGCAGGTTTGAGAATGACATATTATGCTTAATCCATGATATCTCAAATGTTTTTCTTGCAATTGGCATTCTGTTCACTTTGAGATATCAAAAATGCATTTGATCTTCCGATAACTTATACTATGAGGTAGTGTCAGTTAGTCTATTAGTTATGTCAATGCTCACAATAAGACGCCTAAGCATACTTCAAAAAATGAGCTATAATTTTTGTTTCAAGAATTTAGAGGATTAGAAACTGAGATTAATCACACAGTGAAAAAGTCATGGCAGGCTGATTATGCTGGGAAAAACAGCACCCACTATCACAAATTAACCAATGCAAATGGCAGTCTGCTTATGGGCCATACCATTAAAAATAAAAACATGAGATCAGTCAGATCTTTATTTAAAAAAAAAAGTACAATAATGCACATCATTTTCATAAAAATAACATATAAATGTTATTAGCACAAGCTGTTCTTGACTGAAAATAAATGTGGTTTTTGCAGACTTCTCAAATCATCTGCTACTAAGAGGTACAAGTTTTCCAAATGAAAGGGATGGATGGTGGCACTGCACATAGTGGAGCTCTGCTACTGCACTTGAGCCCAAGGCTGTGTGAAATCAAGGAATGGGCAGGCTAGCTGGCACCTTTTTAATGCTCTGGAGGTGGCGGTGTCTTGTCAAAAACCAACGTGTAATGTGCCGACTTTAAAGTTTTCTCTATTGTCACATAAAAATATTTAAATAATTTTATTGCATTTGTTTGCGTATAACATTCCTTGAGATTGTAGTCAAGGTCTAAAGCTCTTTACCTATATATTTTCTAATCTGTCTATTAAACAATGCAGATTTTGCTTTTGTAATTTCAGTGCTTTAGAGGCTCATGAGATTTAATACTTTACAATTAGGTTACTACAATACCTATGCTGCTTGTTCAATAATTTACCTTTCAATTTTTATGCATATGTCTACCACATGTCTTCTTTCACAGTTCTTTGATTCTGTTTATATTTAACATAACAATCTGAGGCCTACTTAATCAGGGGCACAAGAGGCCAGAGCCTGTCCTATCTGAACCAGCCACAAGGCGGAAAACTGACTTTGACCGACTCTCAGTCTCTTGTATGGCCCACTCTTAAATAGATCCACACAACAACAATTTACAATTACCAATCCATCACACACACCTCTTTGGGGATGGAGGAGGATAACCCAAGGCAGGATGGGATTCAAACCTGAGATTCTGGATCTAACTGCTGAGCCATTATTCCATCTGAAATACAATATAATTTTAAAAAAATTACATAAATCTCACTCTTTGAACATTCTATGACTTGAGAAACTGCATGTTAAACACAAGTCTATTTAACTGTACCCAGTTTTTTTTTTGTAAAAAGAAAGCCCTGTGGCACAATCCTTTTGGCATTTTTCTATAAAGCACATTGTTGCTGCTTTATTCCCATTATTGACCACTATAAATGACCCAGATAAAGTTGCTTAAAATTTCACAAACCCATTGAAGAATTATGGAAATAAATGTAATGTATGGTTGAGATATTATTTAAGTGCTGATTAAACAAATAAATGTAAATCCATCCATCCACCCATTTCAAAACTCTCTTTCTCAGTTCAGATTTGCCGAGAACTGGTGCCTGTCCTGGACATACTGGACCAAAGACTGTATCCATTCCTGGACCAGCCCATTACAGGCCATCAGCCTAATTGTAGGTTCAAATCAATGGCTTTTACAATTTCATTGTGGCCAAAATTGTAATGTATACTTTTAGACATCAGGTAATCACTCTGCAGATGACTATTGATGTGTTTACCAAGATAGACTCACAAGATAAAATATACATCCAGTTAATTAAAATACACCACAGAAAAGAATAAACACCATAACTAAAGTCACTTTAAAGCAAACAATTTCACATATTAGAAACTGAAAAAATAATTTTTTCATTATTTAATAAAAAAAATTAAAAGCTGCAAAACAAATCCACACAGTAAAATTGGAGTGCACAGCGAAATCAACAGTGTTAACAAGTATACAGTATAGAAACAGTTTAAATATTCTTCCATTCATTTTCAAACCCACTTATCCTGAGTAGGGTTGCAGGGAAGCTGGACACTGCCCTGGCTAGCAGTGGGCACAATTCCTGGACAGGGCACCAGTCAATCATAAACAGTACACCCACCACACACTAGGGTAAATTTAGCAATGCCGTCCACCTAACCAGGATGTCTTTGAATTATAGGTGGAAAACAGAGAATACACAAGCAGACACAGGGAGAACATGCAAACTCCACACAGGGAGAACCCAGGTCATGAACCTCAGCCTCCTCATTGCGAAGCAGCAGCACTACCACTGCACCACCCCAGTTTAAATATATACACTCTAATTGATAATTTAACACTGGTGATTTTGCTGTGTGGCAAATTCAAATATAGCCAAGGAGAGCAATAATTACCAGCCAGATGTTAATCTGGACAAAATAAAAACAAATGATCAGAAACATTTAGGACAAAAAAAAAAAAAAAATAAAGACAACATCCCGGAAAGCAAAACCACCGCTTTAAAAAAAGAAAATCTTAAGACGAATGAGTGAAAATCTGCTTTGGCAGGCACCATCACTTGAGTCAATTTATTTGTGAGGTCACATCTGATTAGACAAAAAAGTCCAGATGAGCAATTCACTCAGATTTGGTCTTGCACCTTGTTCCACACCGTCCACGCAGACTTAACATCAACAGCAAGCCAAGGCAAACAGTAGCTGGGGCACACTTTGACATTGGCTCCTGCAGTTTGAAGAGCGTGAAGAGGGTCACTGCATAGAAGGATAAAAAAAGAAAACAGACGGTTAGGATTCTGACTGAACATAAGGTTTCAGTGTCAGGAATAAAATATTTAGCAAAGCAACCAATCAGCATAATGGCTGAGCATCTAATACAGGGGTGACAAACTCAGATCCTGGAAGGCCGCAGTGCTCACAGGTTTTCATTCTATCCATCTTCTTCATTAGTGACCAGTTCTTCCTGCTAATTAATTTCTTTTGCCTTAATTTTAATTAACTTGACTCAGGCTCCTTAGTTGTTTCTTTTTCCTTAATTAGCAGCCAAACAATGAGACACAAAACAAGCTGCCATAAGACCAGCTCACCTGTGCCCATCACACAATATCTGAAAATAAAGAAAGGTGAAGGTCTCGGTAAAGTTGATCTCCCAGGTCACTAAAACATTTTGATGGTGTTCTGAGAAAAAAAACAGCAAATCAACAGCTTTGGAAATGTCTGCTGTGGCAGAATGAAAGCAGCAAGAAGCCATGGAATTAAATAATGGCTTTAATTAACGGCAAGAATCAGCTTGAAATCTGTTGGCTCGTTTCACTTCTCATTTCTGCTTGGCTGTCATTTAATGAAGAAAACAATAAATTCAGATGACTGAATCCTTAAAAACAAAGGCTATTAAAATGAAGGGAAAAGAAGTTAATTAGCAGTGAAAACTGGTAACTGATTAGGAAAGGAGTTAGAATGAAAACCTGCAGCAACTGCGGCCCTCGAGGCCCGCAGTTCAACACCCCGATCTACTAAGTTTGTGTAGACTTGAAGAGAGCAGACATTTTCCACTCTGAACAGTTCTAACATTACAAGTTTTGGAAATCACATCATTGGCCTTTAAAGGATAATATACATTGCTACATAATTCAAAATACCCCAAAGGAAACCCAAGTGGACATGGGCACAATATAAACAGTTGTTTCTGGTACAGGAGGATTGTGTTTTGGTAAGGATAGGCAAGAATTTACAGCTCTACACGCTAGTAGATCCAAGAAAACTGAAAGCCCCCACTAAACTCCCACATAGACTTTCAAAAGGTAAGGCCTCCACGTACAAAGCTGTTGAGAGTAGAAGTTATTTGTAAGCAGCAATGTTTGAAGTATCTTAACAATTGTATTTATGACTGGATTGTGTTTTACATATTGTAATGTGATCTATAAAGGCCAATAAAATAAAAATAGATAAATAAAAATCTACATTTATTATTTTCCTGCAGCAGCATATTATGTCTTTCATGATCAGTGGTTCTCAAAGTCAGTCTTGGGGAGACACTATGGCATTCCAGGTTTTCTTCGTGCCTACCTTTCTGTTTCACTGGACTCTTAGCCGAATTAAACAAGCTGTTATTTTCCAGTTTATATATTTTAAAATCAATGTAGAAATAAAAAAACCTTTATTTTGTAATTTATTAAAATGTACCTTGTGAAATGCATGGAGATAAATTAGTGTTTTTTTTTTTTTTAATTGGTGTTTAAGATTTTAATCCATGATTTTTATTTGTCCAGTTGTTATGGTTATTTAATCCTTTCTTTTGTTTTTAAACTAATTAGCACATTATATCTGACACTGTGTTCTACCCTCAAAAGACTAAGAATAAGAAGTTCAAGTTAGAGGTATGAAGGAAAAAAAAAACTGGAAATCCAGTCAAAACCTAAATAACTTAAGCCAAAGGGATATTTCAGAAGTCAGAAAATACATCAAAAATCCAAACTAAAAAGAAAACACGTGAATTGCAAGCAGCAAGTCTTTGAATATCCACAAAATGTAGAGAGTGAACTGCTCCACCTGCAGCTCTTTATACTATGAGGGTTGATGATGCCATCCTGAGAGACTTTCAGTGAACACACCTCCTAGTAACCCTTGGGCTGCATTTAGTAACCATACCACAAAAAGGGGCTGTGCTAAAATATAAGCAATGCCATTAATTATAAACTTTAAACAGAGTTTTCCTACAATTTATTAAAGTTTACTAAAAGATTGCCAGTTAGAAAACCCCTAATTAGAGGTTTATTATACTAGGGAAAATGTACTCTTTCAAAGTAAAATTAAAATAAACTATAAATATGACACACTGAAGTAGTTGCAGCTTTTTAGCAGTCAGTGTCATTTGTCCAGGTGTCAGCTGTGTTTGTTTTTAACCATAATAATTAGAAAACAAATTAAGGGCGCAAACTGCAAAGAAAAATGCAAATTAGCAGGAAAACAACACTAGCATTTAAAGCTATATAAAAAACAGATATTTCTGAGTGTTTTATAAATGTAAAAATCAGACTGGTGTCCTTTTTTTTAAAAAAATGAAGAAGGCAAGAAGAGAGATCACTTTGAGATAGACACAGGAGAACCACAGTCTAAAATAATTATTGATAAAAATCAGGGTTGTGGAGTCGGTACACAAAAACTTCAACTGCGATTCAGACTCCAACTCCACTATTTGTAATTAGATCAATATATCTATCTACTATACTATAGAAGGAATTTCTTCGCTGCCAATGTGGATCTTCAGGCTACTTTTTAGCAGCCTAGCCTGTTAAATTTTAACTTTTAAATGCTGTAGTTGATGCAGTTTGTGGTGTTTTTATAAATTACTAGCATTGACTAAAATTAAACAAATGAAAAAACTTAAAAAAGACTCTAGATTTTTATTAACAGTCTGGCAGAAAAAAACAATTGAATCCATTATCATGTATAAATTTAGAAATTTTAATACAAATATAAATTTATTTGGTGTCGGTACATTTTTACCGACTCCAATAGCCTAATAATTGCTTCCGATTCCAACACTGACTCGACAGCCCTAATAAAAAGCATCAAATAATGAAATGATTATATATAACATCATCAACCTTTGGTATATTAGAACATATATGCTATGGCTTTTTTTGTACAACATACTAACAACATTAAAATGTGAATCTGAACTTCTTCAAGACAGCAGTTAAAAACGTATTAGAAAAGTAAAAGTACTATTTTCATTATAACAATACATTTTAGTGCATAAATAACAATTCAAGTGTGAAGGTAGTGCTTTGGTCAGGACTATGAGGAGAACTACAAGTAAGAATTTCATTGTACCCAGAACACATGACAATAAACTTGAACTTGGTTATTGCAGCTTCCTTTTCATCCAGTACTTCAGGTTTTCCTCCCAAATCTTAAAGCTAAATTGGTCCTTTGTGAGTGTGGCTTGTGGTAGTGAGCAGATTATCCAGAGTTGGTACCTATCTTGCCTTAACACACTCTGCTCCCCTGTCAATAACCCTGAATTTGTTTAAATAGCTTTGAAAATGCAATGTTATATGGTTTTAAGAAAAAAAAAAAATAAATAAATAAAAATAAATTTGGCATTTTAAAGTACCTTACTATTTGTTAATAATGAATACCTGCATATGGTGCTGCTTCTCACACATGAATCATGGCACAAGTAAACTTAATTCAGCATGTATGCAATCTAGCAAATTTCTTGCAGTCTTTGAGTATATTCAACTTTTTATTACATTTAACTCTCAGATAGGAAAAATGCAGCTGACTTTTATTAAAAACAACCTGGACAGCTATGTCTGTACATAAAAAGATGAAGGAAAAGGTCAAATAAAAAGTGATCAGCTGTTAAACTGCATCATTGGGCAACAGGAACATTAAATATTTTCAAAAGAAATGCTACTTGGCACTAAATGACTGTCTCCGTCACAACCAGATTAATTATAGACCAGGTTGGTGGCAGCAACTGGTAATATCCATAGTCAAAACTGGCAGTGTGAGCTTTTAAGTTTAGCCACTGTTCAAGCCAAAATTTCAACAGTGCGTCACAATGTACTGTACTTGGTTTAATTCATGTTAAGTCCGTCCATCCATCCAGATAAATAAGAAAGACAATATTTAATCAGATTGAAATATGAATGGACGGATTTTAATAAAATAAGCCATAATAATGGAGTGTGTTCACACTTTACTTTAGGTACTGCAAAAATGCATCTATTATTAATTTACTCTTTTGTAACAAGACCTTAACAAAAGCTTCTTTTGGGCTTCATAACCCTTATAAAACATCCATATTTATTAATCTCTGTGCAGTGTGGTATATTAACATGAGGGTAAAGTTACTTGTTAATAAGAAAGATGCGTGTCTCAGTTAAGCCACCTGGGACTTCTCCAAAGTGAAGTTTTGTTAGCAGGTCACAGAGATGAACAAACATTTTACTGATGTTGCATGTTGGTTGGACATGCAAGTGAGGATTTTACTGTGCTGTGTGCATGCAGTATGACAATGCTGCTACCACTTAGTGATTTTAGGTCTTGTTGCAGTATCTCCCTGATACAGGCTGATACACAGGAATATAAAAACTTACAGAAATATTGTTGTGATTGATATCCAGTTCCTCAGACTTTTTTTGTTCTATTTTGACTGAATACAGAATCCATTTTGAGCCATGGAAGCTGTGTAATCAGCAACCTCTTTTACTAGACAACTTAGTTCAGCCTATTTTGTTTTTTAACTTATAGCCCTCTGAGATAACGTATAGTATCTGGAAAAATTACTGCAGTTGAGTTTTTAAATTCTGTTGCCGGTGAGCAGCTTGCTTTTTATTAAATCATTTTACCTTTAATAGAAATTCAATGCATTAAGCAGACTACTTTTAATAATGTGTTCTTTGATGCAAGATTTCTTGCTACAGCCACAGAAAAAAAAAAACTTACATATTTGAACAATTTATCATAATAAAACATACAGCAAAAAAAAAAAAAAAATTCTCCAGTACTTAGAAACTACTGTTTTATATCAGACTTTGAACTTTTCAAGAACAGAGTCGTTTGCAAGTGGACTTGTCTTCCACGTGAGAAGATGCAGGAAAATTTGAGATTAAAATATAGTGCATCTTTAAAGCATAGTTTCCAAAATCACTGTTAAATGTTTGAAATTTACCTACATATTAAATGAGGGTCTATTTTTTAGAAGAAGACACGCAGTACATCTATGGCATGAGTTATATAATATATACGGTTGTGATGGGTAGCCTGCTGTAAAAGGAGGTTAGAGGCAGAAAAAGTGAGGTTAGAGACAGAGCCACACAAAGTGCCTAGAACCAGGACAAAAGCAGCGGCATGCTGTTATGTTAGAGGGAAATGATGGACACTAGTAGGAGGAAGTAAACCCTTTGTAGGTGTGCTATGTGCTTATGAAATTCAACAGGCAAGGGCACCTGCACAAGTGAGAAAGGAATTACACCTGGGTGTATCTGTGCAATATCCTGATAAATAGAGAAGCCAGATAAGGAGGCAACACTTCCTGCTCACAACACAGTCCCTGATCACAGCATATGAGACCATTCTATTCCTCTTATTAGAGGGGTAGCTATCTTGCAAACCCTGCCCTCTTTTAGGGCAACTAAAGGGTGAGGGACAGAGAGACATTAAAAGGCACTGGAAGAATATCTGTTCTCACGTCCTCAGTGCTGAAGTAGGACTATCCCCAACTCTAGAAGTAATTTCAGAATATGGCCACAAGTGACCTGGTGAAGGGATTTAAAGCCACCTACATGGAGTGTGGAGTCTGATACAAACTTTTAACTGACATGTGGAAGACAGACTGGGGTAGTGAGAAATAGCTGGACACAGGAGGTTTAAAAACACTGCTTTAAGAATTGTGAGGTGGCCAAGTGTGTGACCACCCCACCAAGTACACAGAAATGAAGACCTATGAAAGTAGGTCCAAAGTGACCACAGGTGTTCAGTTTTCTGCTTATTTTCTAGTTTGTGTTGTCCCTTGTTTCATTTATCCATTAAGTTCATATTTTTATCCTAAACAAGAGGTTTTCATGAACATTGGCCATCTTGGCTTTATTCCAGGTTGAGGAATGCTATGAGAAGCGCACAAACTGATCACAGGGTTTCTAAAAGTAACCACCAATTGTCCTGCATATTTTTCTGTCATGTTTAATTTATTTACAACAAATGAAAGACTTTACTCACAGATCATGATGATAGACAAAACTAAGTTACTGATTTCCTGCAGCAGTTGAGGTCCAAATGCCAGTAAAATGCCAGCCACTGTCTCTATCCAGCCAATCACTTGAAGATACTGAAGCGGATCAGGTGTTATGCCAAATATTTTCAAGGGGAAGACTTCTGAAAAATTGACAAACTGGGATCTCTGTGGAGAAAAAAAAAAAAAGATAGAGATACATGTTGACCATCTACCATAAAGGAAAAATTGTTCTACTGTACAGTCCTCCGATTACATGAGACTGCACAAATCCCATGAACACCATCAAAAAATGCTGTAGGCAAAGGAGACTGCACAGTAGAAGGCTGTGGCTTCAATCTCCACTATCCTGAACGAATCAGTTAAAGGAACACTCCACCCCAAAAATGAGTTTTTCTGTTACTTACCTCATGTTATTCATAGTGATGACAGAGAAAAACCTTTAATCGTATGTTTTAATGGAGAATGGAGATAAAGTTTCTGATAAATTTGGCTTCAATAGGGGCCAACATTGAAAAACAGTAAATATTAAAATATCCATGAATAAAATTCAAGTTACTTGTGTCATATAATCCACACTTCATTTACCTGTGCTCATATCATACAAAACACATGCATTTTTTGTTAAAACAGTTTTAAAATAAATACTTCCCAGAAAATGGGAGTAGTGCACAAGTGTGTTCAAGTGAATTTAACCTTTTGAATTAGAAATCTGGCCTCCTCTCATTCATTGGTCAAGAGTCCAGTTTTTGACACCTTCGACAATGGTAGCAGTATGTTCTAAATGATCAGTTTGCACATCATTTTTCTTTGATTTCTTTATGCATATTTTGTTTTAATCATTTAGCAAACAGTAATGGCCCTGAAGAAGAGTTTTGACTCAAAACGTGTTGGCCAAAATACCACTGACTAATAGGTTCCAGTAACCCCCACGATCCTGTTCAAGACTAAGCAGATTAAAAAACGACCGACTTATTCAGAAAGCCGAGATAAGGATGTGTTTATTCAGGACCATCTAAATGTGTTGGAAGGTCAGGAAAAAAGTGAAGCTAAACCAGAAAAGTAACTTGTATTAAGGAAGAATACAGTAATCCAATATTTTGCGGATGGCTTTACATGAAATGAAGAAGTGAGCATTCAGAAATCATGTAATTCTGATGTTGTTGCATAGTAATATTTTTTTCACTCTTACACACTGAAGATTTTTCCTTGTCTAGTAGGTGAAAGAAATAAACTATGATAAAACAATCTTTTACTAAATTTTCATCTTGAGGTCTGGGGTCTGTCACCTGGAGTTTAAAATTAAATTGGTTACCTAACATTTTAATAAAAAATGAAGGCTTGGATTCAGACATTTATTTTGGAGTGCATCTTTTTATGTGTTAACTTTTCATGTTGGATTATTGTGTTTATTATAGGGTCATTATTGTCACATATACAGAGTACATTAAAATTCTTTCTTGTGCGTGGTAATCAACATGCAGCATGTCACCATATATCAACACCTTTATCCAAAGTACTGATCAACTGATTAGATAGAGATAGATAGATGCATAATTTATTAATCCCAAGTGGAAATTCACAATTATATTACCATATAATAGTACCTATATTTTTACAGTTGGAGCACAGTCAGGATAAGTGACTTACTTGCTCAGGGTCCCACAGTGAGTCCAACTGGCAACCTTCAAATTTGGATTCCACTGACTGGAATTACTACACCAGACTGCCAATACAATACAGCTCATCAGCAATATGGTGTGAAAGAGCTCACTGATGGATGGGTGTCCCTGTCGGGACTGTTGTTGGTAGCTTTCCGAACTGTGGTGCCAGTAAAATCAATGGACACTGAAGGACTGCCCATCAGGGTAATAGGTTCCCGTAGAACACTGGATGGCAGCATTCAGTTGCTGCTGACCCTGTATGGATTCCCAGAGAGTTGCATAGGAATTGTAGTTGCAGTGCGCAGCCGTGTTGGAGACCTCTGTAGAAGCCTTGGAGTGTTGGAATGTGTGCTTCCCCTCCATTGTCTGTCTGACTTGGAAGAACTTCTTGGTCCCATTTAAGTGAAACCCATCCTCCTCAGCTGGGTGTGTCAGGAGCAGAGCAAAGAAATGTAGTGAATTATATGTTATTGTGAATTATATGTTATTGTATAGCGGTCAAGAAGCCTCTTTAAAGAAAAGAGAAAACACAAAAGGCTTATTTGAACCTGGGACTTCCTATAGCATTCATGTGCCTGTGGTTTGGGGATCCGAGACGCCCCCTACAGGCCACAACGGATTTCACAGTATTTGGATTCTGACAGTCAGGCACGTGAATCGGGTGGGAGGCTATAGGTACCTGGCCTTTCCCTATAATCGATTTGAAATGCCCCTTTCAATCTCAATTGTGAATTTTATATCGGGTAATTATAAAGTCGATGATACAATCTAAAGTATACATGCAAATTGCAAAACGAAAGAAATTCGTCAGCGCAGCGCGTTCTCTCTTAGCTCTTCCAGCTCCCTTGTCTTTGAGCTCGTGGCAGAGCGCGCTGCCTCAAAAACATCTAGACGAGACACTTTGAGGCTTCAGGCACAACGGAACACCTCGGATACGCGGAAGATCGTTAAGAGGACGTCCTTATCGACAGCGTGCAGCTGACTAGCTAATGTTCCTGCGGTAAATCACACACTTCTCTAGCTTTTGGTTGCAATTTCCTTTTGCGGAGACCTGCCACGCAGAGACCCCCGTGACACTTGGATAAATGCCCCGTGTTTTATTGGACTACCTGTCCCTGAAGAATTTTATGCACGTCCATTCTTGTCAGCATAGAGATTTATGATTTTAAAATACAAAAACAGCTGCTATAGTCTTCGTTGTTTTCAGATTTTTTATAAGAATGTAACTTAACTTACCAGGACGTCAAACTGCACAATCATGCAAGCTAATCTAGTCTATTAATTGATGCATCCATCTTCAGAACCCACTTATCCAGGGCGGGGACAGTACATTAATAATTTCTGAGTTAGTTTTAGACAGAAGAACTAACTAAATAAGTGTAATGTGCGTAATGTACTCCACTAGTAAATGGGGCTGTGGAGCCAGGTCCACAAGAAATCTTTGAGGACACAATGCGACTCGCACTCGGATTACTGCCCAGTATGCCACCGCTGCTTCTTAGGGTCGAAATGCAAAAGATCTTACCAGACGGTTTCTATGTGAATCATCAAAGGCATCCTCCTTGCCACGCAGACCTACATGCAGAAAAACTGCTTTAATTTTAAGATGCCAGCTCATTTCGTTTTGACAGCCGTCTTTTCCTGCATCGCTTAGGTTTAAACGCTTATCCCAATTATTATTCGCCACTACTGCGATTCCGTTCACAAAGATATCCGCTGTAAAAGCCACCTTGAGATTTCCACTGAATGCACACAAAGAAAAAACAGGCACAATGGCGCTTCGCTAACCGCTACAAGGTTTCCATTTGTTTATGCGCACAACTTACATTCAGGTAATATATTCAAAGCGTCGCCCGCCCCTCCAAAATGAGACCGACTCACCATCTCGCTATAAACCTCTGCTGAGATCTGGTCCGTGAGCTTTACTACGCCAGTGAGCACGAAAAACAATCCAAGCAGGACCCGCACTGAAGTAAATATAATCGCCATTTCTGAAGAGCGGGAAAATTGTGATACCGGGCCGAGAGCAGGGATGCCACTTTTGAGCACAAACAGTCAGAAGACACGTCGAGCCCCACCCACTTCATGAAGGCGAGCTACGAATTAGCGAGGCGGGAAGAGAACGGCGGGAAGGTGGGGCTTATTTATGAATTATGACCAATCGTGCGCGAGGAGGCGGAACGAATACAAGGTAGGAGACGACTATTGGCCACTTTACTGCCAAATTTTGCAGAGTACGTCCAATAGGTTACATTGTAATTATATGAACAATTGCGGAAATTGTCGCGTGCACAATGAGCGTATATCCCAAATGTGCAAAAAGAACAATGCTTTGTTGTAGCCTCAATCCACTTTCTGAATCATTGTCATATAATTAAGGGGCGTGAGGTCTTAAGTCACATCGGGCTGAGGATGGGAACCAAGCCAGGAAAAGTGGCACCAGAACACACTGGCACAAACACTCATATCATTCATGACAAAATCAGAGTCATCAGTCAACAGTGTATGTCTGTGTATGAAGATACTGTTTACAAACCGTATACTAACAGTAATATGTATTTTAATCATAATCATCATAATCACTAGGAGGTACAGTGCTAGCTGGAGATCATTAGGCAGGGGTGTTACAGGATTCTTCTTAAGGTACAGTACTGGTAATGAAAATTGTTGTTTTGTATAGGGCGTTGTTGTATTGTGCAGTTTTGGTGCTTTCATGCGAAGTCTTACACCTGTGTAATGCTAAAGTATGGAAGGAATAATAGAAAATTAGAAAAGTACCTGCACGAAAAACCTCTTATTAAATAATGGCCATGGTGGGAGTATGAGAGGAGGTGAAAGCTGGTAATACACTTTATTAATCCCAAGGGGAAATTCTCTTTGCACATGACCTTTGGGGGCCAGAGCAGAGGGTCAGGTATTGTTCAGCACCCCTGGAGCTAATTTCAGGTTAAGGGCCCAACAGAGTAGGATCCCATCTGACAGTAATGGGACTTGAACCAGCAACTTTCCAGATACCAGCACAGATTTTTAGCCACAGAGCCACCACTCCATCTTATTGGCCAAGCAAAACATACAAATAATTTACTTAGACTTTCAAAAAGCCTTTGACTCACTCTCAACACCAAAGACTAAATCTAAACCTAGAAGCTGTAGGGATCAGAGGTAGTCTACAAAACTGTATCTCAAGTTGATTACCTGACAGGAGACAAAGAATACCGATACTGTAAAAGGAAAAATGGGGTCATCAGTGGATTCCCTGAAGGGTCTGTCCTAGGTTTCTGGTTTATTTTAATGACACTGATTTTAGTATCATTACTAAACCTGCAAAATTTGCAGATGATGTTAAAATTGGAGGAATGGCAGAAACTGAGGATGCAGGATAAACAATTCAAAAAGACGTGGGGCCTCATGTATAAACAAAAATGTTGCGTATGAACGTTTCCACGTTCAAATCGCGATGTATAAAACCTAAATTTGGCATAAAGCCACACAGATTTTCATGGTAGCTCTAACCCTGGCGTACGCAAGTTCTCTGCTCGGTTTTGCAAACTGGTCTCACCCAGCATCAAAGCAGTGCTTTTGTTCCAGTGTGGTTTCCCTTTCTTTTTTAGATCCACATCCCTGACGCGGCTTCATTAATACACTAATACACAAATTAACAGAATACCGTTTATTAGTTTAATGCATCTGATTGTAATTAACCTGCAACAATATAATGGTGCATAGAATGGTCAAACTATTCTAAATACCATAGCTGCTTTAGCATTGTTACTCTCACTGCACCTTTCTCTTCTTCTACTTTCAGCTGCTCCCATTACAGGTTGCCACAGCGGATCATCTTTTTCCATATTACTCTCACTGCACCACTCAGAGTATTTATATCACTGTATCTGAGTAGGGAATCACAGCAGCAGCTGATCAGAAAGAGAATTATTGGTATACATGTACAGCATCAAGCACACGCTGCCTTAGCCATGCAGTCTATTGAACTGCTCTCATATGGCAAACACTTCAGAGCTTTTCCTCATGCTTCAGAAACAGTTTCATCCCAAGAACTTTAAACACAATCAGTCCATCAACTGCTCCTTGTAGAACTGTCTGTACTTATAAGTACAATCACCTCACTGTAAACTTGCGATACAGTTATAATATAGCACAACCTGAGCCATATATATAAAGCATGTATTTACATATGATGACGATATCATTTTTAAGATGAAATGCAGCAAAATATGTTGATTATATTATACAGATAAAACTTTAACTTCATTTAAATAATCTGTATTGTTAATAATTAAACATGTGAGGACACAGTGCCGCAGAGCTAGCGAGGAGCTGGCGCTCCTTTCACAGATTGTTCCTGCGTCGTGCTGTATTCTTGCTGAAACTGGAGTGACACTGGAAGGATAGAATAATTAAACATGTGCTACAAAGATATTTCAATGTTCCTTAAAATTTTTGAAGAATCGGCATTCTAAGCTTACAGATGGCTTAACGTTTATTACAGAGCTGATTGTGTGGCAATTGGTTACTTGGAGAAAGAAAAGGAAGGACAGGAATTGGAGGTTAGTATGTTTGAAAGAGACAGTACTGCTGTAATAAATTATTTCATCGAAGGTTGCGCATGGCGCAGCGAGCATCTTGCGCAAGCCACCGTGTTCCCATGTTTAATAACCTGCTTTAACTCCTATCATCATGAAAATGATATCACATATACATCTCAGTATTGTAATTATTCAGAGAGCAGTAATATTACTAATGTAATGGATTCTGTGTCCTGTCGGAGGAAGAGAAAGACGGTTTAAGAAGCACGTAGTGATTAACACACATATAGCACATAGAGGAACACATACAAAACAAAAAATTTAACGTGCTACTTTACTTATGATGGGATTTCAGAAACTAGTAAATTAAATGATTTTCAGATGAAGTTTATGATGTTCTACTTTAATGACAAAATAAACTACGTGATTAAAGTGGAAATTTAGAGATTAAAATTGACATTTCATGCTTTTTTCACACTGTGTGCCTATTTGTTTTTCTCTGTACCCTAATAAGCTTTCATATGACCGTCAGACGGTGGGGTACGACTTGTCTTTTCACGGCAACTTTGATATCTGACAACTTCTTTTTTTATTTCAGGCACAGTGCGACTTTGTGAACTTAAGCTTTCGAGTTTCTCCAACACTCTATGTCACTCGATCAACTTCCTTTTGTTGTTTATACCACTGTTTAAACCAACAAATAGTACGTTTTTCCTTGCCTCCACTTGGTATTCGCTGAAATTCTTCTATTTCCCCCGTGCTTTTGCCATTGCCTTTTCACAGAACGCTGAGCTTAAGGGCGATTTATACTGATTTGCATATTCAAAGAGGCATATCTCTGGGAGGAGAGGGTGCGAGACAGCAGGTGCGTACAAGTGTGTCACTTTTCACGCTGACTGGGATTTATATAGTGGAAGAACATGGAAGTTGGTGTTTGCACAGATTTATGCATCTGGATTTTTTTGTGCGTACGTACATTTCTGCTTTTGTCCATACGCCATGTTATAGTGTGAATTCTTCACATGGGGTTATGAATGAGGCCCCTGGACAGATTACACAATTGGGTGAACACTTGGCCAACTCATGTAGCACTTTGCACTTTTCCACTTTAAACAGCATTTTCCATTTCGTCCATGGGACTATGGTTCTTTTCATGAAAAAATAACATAGATAGATAGATTTCCAACTGTGTCCCTGTGTTCTTTCCTCAGAATTTATTTTAAAGTCACAGCTGGGATCCAAAGTCATAATTCCTTTCATGCATTTTAAACACTTCAATTATGCCACCTCTTAATTGTTTGATTAAACTGAAAAGGTTCAATTCCTACAATCTCTCCTCATATTTCAAACCATAGTCCCTAAATCAGCCTGGTTGCTCTTCTTTGAACTTTCTCTAGTGCTGCTATGTCTTCTTTGTAGTATGGAGACTTAAACTGCACACAATACTCCAGGTGAAGCCTTACTTGTGCACTATAAAACTTAAGCATTAACTCCCTCGACTTTTATTTGCATATTGTGATGTATAACTTAACATCCTATTAGCCTTCTTGATCGCTCCCCTTCCCTGTATTGATGTTGATAGTGATGACTCCACTATGAATCCCAGGTACTTCTCATAAAGGGTACTTGCGAGTTTCATACAGTACATCCCATTGTGTATTCAAGTCTAACATTTCTACATACTTTGTGTAATACTTTACATTTACTTAAACTACGTACCTGTTATTTTGAACAGCAGTGAGAAATATTTTTTGAAAATCAAATCTGATAGAGAGATTCACTGGAGTTCACACACCTGAACAGAACGTTGCTTACGGATCATTTAAGCTTTGGAAAGCCTAAGCAATGAAGCAATACAAACCTTGTACGACTACGAGGTCGGCAGTACCTCTTCTGAACCGTAAGGGGTCTGTCCTGGGTCCATTATTTTTTCTGATTTATATTAATGACATAGATTCCAGTTTAATTAGTTTAGATGACACTAAAATTAGAGGAATGACAAACAATAAGGAGGCAGGAAAAACAAGCTTGGACAAGCTGCAGAGATGGGCAAATATTTGTACAGTTGTAAAGTACAGGTAAATATAGAAAAGTACAAAGTGCTGCATGTGAGCAAAAGGAATTTGAATTATAAATACAAGATGGGAGACAGTGTCATATAGAAAGCAACTGCTGAAAAGGATTTTGGTGTTTATGTTGTATAACCACAAGGGGGCACCACTACATCCCAAACCTCAGACACAAGTAAAGGATCTGTTATGCCAGATGGCTCTTCAAGTGTTCATAATTAACAAAATCACAATTACAAAACAAGGTGAATCTTCATTCTCTCCTTCTGCTCCTCCTGTTGAGTGTTGCTGGCTGCCTCCCAACTCTGAATCCTCGTGGTGAGGCATTGGGCCCCAGAAATGCTTTTGGTACCATAGTGTGTCATATTGGAAGCATTTCTGGATCACTGAATAGAGATTTTCCCCCGATAGTACCCTCTAACAGCATCCAGGGACCCCAATGTACTGCTGCAGGTGTCCAAACTGGACCGCCTCATAAGGACCACTGCCACCTGTCGTATGGGGCCGGGGCGGTGGAACTGCTCCTGGCCTTTGACTTCTGTTGGTCCATCTCTTATATTCCTCTGGCCAGTCAAGAAGTCTTTCTCTCATTTAGCTGAAATGTTCATCTGTTCTCCATGGCACTTAAAGTTCTGGAAATCCTTCATCGTTAACCTGGTCTTGCTTTCATTTTTAGTTTGTGGATCAAAAGATCTTTAGCCTCAGGCTTTGACAAGTGCATGTGGTTGGGAGGCTGGTTAACTGCCACTCAGCATTGCATCCCCAGTCAAGGATTTCTATTGTGTCTTCTCTGCTTTTGGCAACTCTGTGTCTGTCATGGCTCTCTCATGGTCTGCCTGGGCCTCAATGACTTGTATTTTTTCTGAACCTTATTTACAAGGCAGCTATGGGTAGGTGTGGTATAGCGGGTCCACAGCGCTCTCAGTAAGGGCCAGTTTTCAAATAGATAATCACCGCACTCGCAGCGGTTTCATGAGGGGGCGTAGTGGTTGTAGCAAGCCGCGGAGCGATCTGCGGTGTGGGCGTTTCTCACCGAGTGCACAGGTGAGGAACTGCCCACATCCATGATTGTTCCCGTGGCTAATGTGCTGCAGCTGCTATGGCCCCTCGCTATATAAAAAGAACCGCGAGTCGGATAGAGGAGATCAAAAAAAAAAAGGAAAGAGAAGGAAACAGAGGTTGCAGCGGGAAGCAGTAAGGAGAGAGAGAGAGAGAAAGAGAAAGAAACAGAGAGAGAGATAGAGAGGGAGCGAGCACGCATGCGCGCGCGAGCGAGCAAGCAATTTGGTGCAGCAGGAAGCGAGTGAGCGAATGCTCGCTGGCAGCTCAAGGCAGCCTGGGTGTTTGGCCAACACCTGGGAGAAGTAGTGGTTGTGGTCGCTACTGCAGAGTTTGTTTTGCAGGGCAGGAGTGACCAGAAGGCGCAGGACTCTCCGCAGAAGGTAGCGGGAGTCGGGACTTGGGACGTGGTGTTCCCTGCGTGAGAGCCTTGGTCGTGGGGAATTCCCAAGTCCCAAGGAGCCGACCGGAGCCAAGGATCGGTGGGGCAATTCGAACAGCAGAAGTAGGCACTAAGAAGGTCGGCTACATTGAGAGCGTCTCACCTGTTGCAAAGCCCAACCGGGAGAAGCAGGTGAGACGCCAACGCTAAACGCATTATAAAAGAAGCACCAGGCTTGTTGTTTTTATAGACTGTTTCCTGATGATCTTTCAACCTTGTTTTTAAAGGATTGTTTTTTCTATTTATTGGTTTTAACCACCACAGTTTCTTAATGGATTATTTATTTAAGAAGATTATGAAATCACTGCACTATTTATTTTAACACTGTTTTTGTTTGACTGTTTTAAATAAAAGCACTTTTTCACTTTTTACCATCCCCTTGCTCAATTGTTTATTGCCTCAACTGTCAAGCTCATCGGTGACATTACCGACGGTGTTGGGTTCTAGGGCTCCCGAACAGCGATGGGAGCGTGGAGCCAAACCCACATCGTCACAGTAGGATGGGCGGAGGTGTGTTATTGTTTACCATGCCTGTTGGTTTTCACTTTGAATTGACTTTAATGACTGTTGTATTTTGGATGAGCATCAATAAGAATTTGATCACAGAAAAAAATACTTGTCAAAAATGGATGAATGGAGGTGGGCTGTTAAAAGGATGGGAATTCTCTGTTGACTGCAGAGGCCACTTTTTTTGAGTACACAACCAACAATCTGATGTCCCATTTTGATTTAACATTTCACTGCTACATGCATTAGTATGAAGAAGGTTGGAATTTATACTGGAGCCTTGTACAATACCATAGTGTTATTTTATTATTAGTATTAGTGTAGCAAATAGCTTTGTAAAGGTGACTTACATAGTAAGTTATAATTAATACAAGAATGAAGGTAGTAAGCATCAAAAGCAACAGAGAGCAAAATAAAAACCAAGCAAGATGGAAGTCATACTACTAGTTCAAGTTCAAGATCAAGTTTTATTTGTCATTCCAGCAATAGCTAAAGCACAGTGGGACACAACTGCATTACTCAAAACCAGAATATTTTCAAAAAGGGAGATGAAAAACACTCAAAAAAGTAAACCAAGACAGTGCTAAATTCACAAAGTTCAACCAATACTTACAGTATGTAAAATAGTCAATTAATTACTACAGTTAAAAATAAATTATTATGTGTATAAAAACGTGTTTGTTATGTGCATGTTACAGAGAGTTTAGTAGTATTATTGCCTGGAGTCCCTCACAATGCAGAGGGCTTTCTTCTTGCAACTATCCCTAAAAATGTCCTAGATTGTGGGGAGAGAGCCCCCAATTACCCTCTCAGCCATCCTCACCACATGTTGCAGAGTCTTCCTGTCAGACACACTGCAGTTTCCGAGTCAGGATGTGATGCAGAGCGTCAGGACCCTGTCAATAGTGCCCCAGTAGAAGGTGGTGAGTATGGGACGAGGTATTCTCACTTGCTTCGGCCTTCTAAGGAAGTGAAACCTTTGCTCTGCTTTCTTAACCTGGTGTCTGGTATTGAGAGTCCAGAAGAGATTCTCAGTGTTGTAGACGCCCAATGATTTTGTGCTACTGACCTTCTCTACAGGAAAGCCACTGATATGAAATGGGGAATGTTTAGCCTTTGTTCTGAAGTCCACAATCAACTATTTTGTCTTATTGACATTTCAGGACAAGTTGCTGTTCTCACACCAGCTCACTAGCTGTTCCAACTCTGTTCTGTGAGATGTTTCATCTTCATTACTATTGAGTCCCTCTACTGTTGTATAATCAGCAAACTTAATGAGTTGATGTGCGCTGGATTTGGCAGTACAGTCATGCGTTAGCACAGTAAAGAGCAATGGAATGAGCATGCAGCCCTGAGGGGCCACCGTGCTCAGTTTGATGGTGTGTGATGTCTTAGTGCCAACACATAATGTCTGTTGTCTTACTGACAAGAAATACAAAATCCAGTTACAAAGTGAGGTGTTCTATCCGAATATAGAAGGTTTCATTATTAGCTGCTGCAGGATGATTGTATTGAAGGCTGACCTGAAATCAATAAACAAAATCCTGGCATAGGTGTTGTTTTCCTCCAGGAGGGATAGTATGATGTGTTGGACTACATAATTATACATGCAGCTAGACTAAGAGACACATAAAATATTTGCCAGTATAACAGCAGCCATCTTGTAGGATAGACACTAAGCAGTTCCAAAACTTTTAATGAAGAGGTGCATCTTCTAAACACTGGGTGAATTTCAAGTAGCCAAAGGGAGCGGACACCACAGCATTGGAGCAAGAATAAAGAAGCATCATTCAGTCTGGCAGGAGGAGGAACTGTCAGCCGTCAGGAAGAGACTTCTTGAAAGGACATATGGAGAGACTACAGACTAGAGATGTTGAGGAGCAGAACCATTTATAAAATTGTAGGTTGTGTAGTGGATTCTATTAGCAACTGGACGCCATTGAAGAAACCAAAGCAAAGGAGTCCTAGGAGTGAAATGAGGAACAGAGAACACAAAACGAGCAGGTGCATTTTGGATGAGCTGGAGAGGTCTGATAGCAGCTGAAGGAAGACCCACCAGGAGAGAGTTGCAATAGTCCATTCAAGAGAAAACAAGTGCATGAACAAGGAATTGTGTGTCATGATTAGTGAGGATTTGTCAAATTCTTGGACTATTATGAAGAAAGAAAAGCCAGGATTGGGTCATTGAAGAAATAAATATATGTTTGATGACTAAAAATAAGGAGTCAAGAGTCACACCAAGATTCTTGGTCACAAGGGTAACAACTTCAGGTGCAGCTCTTAGAGACAAATCTGAGAAAGTAGAATCAGAAGAGAAAGGATATCTGACTTTAAAAGGTTAAGTTTAAGGTGTTGAACATTTATCCATAATGAGATGGCACAGAAGCAGCTGGAGATATGGGCTGAAACCTGTGGGCTGTAAGAGGAAAATGAGATGAAGATCCGTGAATCTTCTGTGTAGAGGTGGAAGGAGAAGCCATGAGAAGAAATAACATTGCCTAAAGAACAAAAGTGCAGAGGAAAGAGAAGTGGAACTTATACTGATCCTTTGAAGCACACCTGTAGAGAGTTTCTGGGGAGAAGACAAAGAATTAGACCAGAAGACACAAAAGGATCAGCCAGAAAGGTAGAACTTGAACCAGTCCAAAGCAAAACCACAGATTCCAAGCTTATCAAGGTTAAGAGTGGTCTCAAATGCTGATGAAGGATCAAAAAGGATAAGTGCAGAGAAGAGAGAAGTATGTGAGAAGAGAGCATTTGTGAGTGAAAGCAGTGCAGACTCAGTAGAGCGACCCTTGTGGAATCCACATTGAAGATTATCAAGTAGATTGTTGTCTGTGAGAAAAGAGCAGTTTTTTATGGGCTATACTTTGTAGAGTCTTGGACAGGAATCACAGAAGGTAGTCAGGATGATAATTCTTGATGGCAGATGAGTTGAGAGAGGGTTTCCTGAGAAAGGAGATCACTTGAGACACTAAGACAGTGAGACACGTTAGGATGACGGCTTGATTAGCTATCCTGATTGGGTTAGGGCATTAGGGACCATTTAAAAAAGGAAACTCCATCCATTCCACTCATGGCAAGGTTACAGCACTGGCAATGCAATCACCTAAGCTTACTGAGCAGAGACTGGCAAACACACTGTCCAGGGAGCCCTCGCCCTCCCGGCAGACAGTCCATGCTTTGCGTGATCTCTTCTGTTCCTGCACCTGGCAGGTACACATGAATCTCCCTCTTGGAATTTGCTGTTTTATCCAAAATAGTACGAGCAGTGCCTCGACAGTATAGGCATGCAGATCCCAGCACGGACAGACTCTGGTCTGGCAACTTCTCCTCCTTCTCTGGCTTGGCATCCCGTGCTTTGTCCCCACGTCCAGATTTGGGTCTAGCAGAAGGCGGCCTGTGACCAGGCTTAATGGGGCTGGAAAGCTGTATGTACACAGGCCTTGAAGACACATTGGTGTGCTGGTGGATGTCATTCCCACGCTGTTTGCATGCAGGTCTTTGGTCTGCAGTTGGTGCTTTATGGATGGGCAGCAGTGAATGTGTGGATTTAAGTCCATTGATTTTATTAAAGCCTTCAGGTGCTACAAGCCCCGTCACTCTCAAAAGCAGCTGATCTCTGTAAGAGAGGCACGCAATAAAGTTAACCATATTTTTATAGCAACTTTCATAGGCTGCAACATCACAAAAGTCCATTACAGAACAAAGACAAGAATGCTGGTGGAAATAGAAAGGAGCCATAAAGAAAGCCCATCTGTACCCACTTTTGTGTCATCCATTTGCATTTTTCTTGTATTCCTGTAATAAAAACAAAACTACATGCACTTTTGAAAATGCTGTAGAACCAGAAAGTACTTGGACCCCTTCATTTCCTGCACTTTATTGTGTTGTAGATTTCATTTCAAATGGATGCTTTTGACATATTTGCCCATCAATCTACAATAACTAACCCACAATGACAAAGTGGAGCATGTTTTCAGAAACGTTTGCAAATCTAAAAACTGAAATCTCTCATTAATAGAAGAATTTAGACCCTTTGATGTAACAGTCCAAATTCTGGTCAGGTGCCTCCTGTCTGCTTTAATTTTCCTTGAGATGTGTCTAAAACTTGATTGGAGTCCATCTGTGGCAAAATGTAGCAAAAAGCAAGACTTTAAGACCAAGGAACTCTCTGTAGATCTCTGCAATAAAATGGTGGTGAGGCACAGAGTAGGGCAAGAAGATGAAACTATTTCTAAAGCTTTGAGTGGCCTCACGAGCACAGTGGCCTCATGAATTATGAAATGGAAGCAGTTTGGAAGCACCAGGACTCTTCTTAACTGAGTAACTGGCGTAGAGCTTTGGTCAGAGAGGTGTAACCAAGAACCCAATGGTCATACTAACTTCAGAAGCTTCCGGTTGAGATGAAATCTGTCAGAAGGACGATCATCTAAGTAGTGTTTCATCAATCAGGCATTTATGATAGAGTGGCTAACTTTGCCAACCTGCATTTAAAGGACTTATGGTATTTTTAGTTAATATATAATCTTTACAAATTATTACAAGTAAAGTTGTAACAATGGATTATTAAAACATAAGGAAAAGGACTGAAGGTAACTAAAAGGTTAACTAAACATGGCTTAAAGCTTGTGCACCTGAGGTCTGCCTCATCTTAAAGGAGAAAGCCCAAACACCCCTATTGTGTAGCGGTGCTAAGATCAACAGGAAAACCAGTAGGACACCCCTGCTAACAAAGCAATGTTTAAAATAATGGAAGAATTGACATGTACAGTATATGAAATTACTGGTGGCCGTAGTTGATTGGTTAAGATGATAGAATTCTGCATATCATGATCCATTAGGGGGTGGCGCAGTGATAGCGCTGCTGCCTCGCAGTTAGGAGACCCAGGTTCGCTTACCGGGTCCTCTCTGCGTTTGCATGTTCTTCCTGTGTCTGCGTGGGTTTCCTCCCACAGTCCAAAGGCATGCAGATTAGGTGGATTGGCGATTCTAAATTGGCCCTAGTGTGTGTTTGTGTGTGTCCTGCGGTGTGTTGGCACCCTGCCTGGGATTGTTTCCTGCCTTGTGTCCTGTGTTGGCTGGGATTGACTCCAGCAGACACCTGTGTTTGGATTCAGCATGTTGGGAAATGGATGGATGGATGATCTGTTAGATAAGGTAATGATAATCGAGCAGTATAAAAGGGAATGAATTGTTTAATGTCACGGATCTAGCCATTTGTGCATATCTATGTACAAATAAAGAATTGTTCTGCATTCTCATCAGGTCTCTGTGAATGACTTCTTTGAAAACAGAGGAAAGTTTTTTCCACAACATTATCTGGTCTGATGATGCAAAAATTGAACTCCAAGCAAAATGTATAACAAAGACCAGACACTGCTCATCTCCTGCCTATTACCATCCCTATGGTGAAGTTCGGTGGTGGCAACATCATACTGTGAGGTGCTTCTCAGTAGCAGGGATGTGGAGACTGGTCAGAATTGAGGGTTAAGATGAATGCAGCAAAATATGGAGAAATTCTTTATGAAAACCTGTTAAGTGCACACCACTTCATTCCGGGTGACAGTTCACCTTCGAGCACAACAATGATCTGAAGCATACAGGTAAGACAATGCTGGAGTGTCTATGAGTGGCCCAGCTAAATCCAATAGAACATCTAAGGAGAGATCCAAAGATGACAGCTTACAGTCGCTTCTCACACAATCTAAATGAGATAAACTGCCCCAACCCAGGTGTACAAACCTTGTAGAGACTTACCCAAGAAGAGTCAAATCTAGAACTGCTTCCAGTGTGTGGACTTTCTGCCACTGTCATGCTGACCCCTTGACTGCCAATAACATGTTGCCCGATGAAGCCAGTGTTGTATGAAGGGTTAACAGGCACGGCCAGTTCAACCACAGGCTCTGCCCTTTTATCTCTTTATTGTCCTCTCTGTTGTATGTAAAAAATGAAACCTCGGACAGACGTGTCTTTTCTGTTTGGGAGGTCCAAATCCTAAACCTCCATATTCCTTATTCTGTGTCACTGCATAAAATGTATCGTACTTCTAGATGAGCGCTTCTTGGTTGTCAGCTGTCGTGCACTCAATACAAGTTAGTTTTTGTTTAACGCCCTTCACTGACTGCAGCCACAGAGTGCTATTAACAATTCTCAGTGGATATACGAGGAACGATTCTACTAATTACTAAATTTGTTGAAACACACCAAGAACAAGACGCTGATTAAACGTAAACTGAAACCAGCAATATGTGTCCATTAATGAATTGATGACCTCTGGCCAGTTGACAATGGAGATCAACACTGTAAACGAGAAACTCAAAAATAAAGTCACCATCCCAGAGACCTCTGCCAAATGGCCTCCTACCCACTCCTGGGTTTTCTATAGGCAGAGCCCACCACTTCAGGTTAAGGGCAAAAATCCAACTGTGGTTTGGCAAGGCCGGAGCTTAACAAGCAGGAGCCTGTTTATAAATAAATAATTGAAAGGCCAGTTTCATCTCCGTGGTTGTGTGTGCTCACATAGCTACCAGATGGTGTGTGTGTGTGTGTGTGTTGGGGGAGTTGAAGTAATTGGGGCATGACACACCTGCATGCGAGGGTCTGGTCTCTCTCTGCATTCTACAGTGCCCACTGAAGCATACAAGGGGGGGAAAAGAAGAAAAATACAAAAAGGAAAAGAATTTAGGTTAAAAGATGGGACAGATGAAGGCAGGAGGAGGAGGAGGAAGGAGTCTGTGCACGTTAACAAAACAGAGAGAGAAGGCAGGCAGTCCAGGTGGAAGTCCTTTGGCGAGTATGCAGCCGACACGCAGGAACTGAAGGAGGTCACTCCGGTTGAGCAATCTGGGAGCTGGAGAGCGATGCGCTGCTCGGTTAGAGCGGCTCACCGCAGAAGGCGGCAGCATGGCTGCAGGGCAGGGGTCCTCAATCATAGTCCTGGAGGGCCGCAGTGGCTGCAGGTTTGTGCTTCAATCCAATGGCTTAATAAAAATCTCTTATTGCTCAAGTAACTCTTCTGCTTCACTTTAGTTGCTCGCTTGTTAAGATTTTGAACCCTTATTGCTTATTTTAGTCTTAAACAGCCGTATTCTTGGTTTTTAATTGCTCCTAATTAGCAATAACATACAAATGACAAAAGAGACCGGCATTTCTCTATTTAGCTGGTTACCATTTACACCGGTGTGTATTTATCATACACTATTGGGTTAAATTAAACACTTGGAAGGAAATCGAAGAGGAAAAAGTGAAGGACGGAGAATTACTCCTCCATTTTAGACTTCAAATCATTTTTATGATATCCTTAGAAAGGGAAAGAAAATGTAGGATATGAGAATTACCTGACATAGTAGAGTTAAAGCACCAACAAGCCATGAAATTAAAATCATCAACAAGAATTGCTTTCTAATTAAGCAACCGGGCTAGAACAAAAACCAGCAGCCACTGCGGCCCTCCAGGACTGTGACTGAGGACCCCTGCTGCAGGGGAATCAAAGCTCAGTGAGGCATTCTGCGGGGGAGCCTTAGACCACAGGAATGCGAGGTCGACAATGGGAGTCAGAGGCTCAGCTTAGTACCCTGCCCAAGCCACAGAAGGCTGCAGGGGTCCAAGCTGAGGAGCAAATACAGAAGTTGGGCTTAACTGCTAGTTAGTCAACCCCAAGCAGGTCATTCCAGTCAAAGAGACATACATTTAAATAATTGATTACTGCCATGTTTTAAATTCGTTTTTAAAGGATTATTTCTTTGATTTTTAACCGCCACTGAACGCCTTCGTTTTATTGGATTACTAGCAAAATACACGCACTTCGCAGTGGAGAAGTAGTGTGTTAAAGAAGTTCTGAAAAAGAAAAGGAAACATTTTAAAAATAACGTAACATGATTGTCAATGTAATTGTGTTGCTGTCATATTATATACACACACACACTAAAATATTTTATATATATATATATATATATATATATATATATATACACACACACATATACACATATATACACACATATCTACATATACATATATATATATACACACACACACCTACATATATACATATATACACACACACACCTACATATATACATATATACACACACACCTATATATATATACATATATATATATACACACACACATACTGTATATAGCAAAATCCCCACGCTTCACAGCGATGAAGTACTGCTTTTAAATTTTTATTAAGAAGAAAACCTTTTTAAACTGAGGGAAAATATACCAATAACTATCTGTTAAGGATCTCTTTGTATACCACGTTGTCAGTTCAGCACTCCGGTTGTAAGATGACCAAGCTGTGCACTGAGCTTACTTTTGAGAATGCAACGTATCAGAGTTAAGAGCACTGCACTTTTGAAAGCTTTGTTTTAGACTTTTACACCTACCCCTTGCTTTGTTAGGGTGTTGTGTCCTCATCTGCTGGCTCATCCCTCAGGTATGTGAATCGGCAATGGTGGGTTCCAGAGGTACTGGGATGTAACCAGTAGCATGGCGCCGACCCGCACCATCACACCAACCCGTTTCATTTTGTTGGAGCGAGTGGCAGACCAGTTGGAAATGGAGTCTTTGGGTATATCAGACTAGAGCAGAGGTTCTCAAACTCGGTCCTGGGGGACCCCTGTGGCTGCAGGTTTTTGTTCCAACCAGCCTCTGCTTTTACTTGGACTCCTGGGCTAAAGTGAACTGTTTCCCAGATTCCCTGTTTTAGGAACACTATACAAATTAGAAAACTAAGTTTGGTTAAAAAAGAAAAAAAGTATTAAAATGTACTACGCAGTTATATGTATTTTTTAAACAGTATTTTCATCTTGATTTTCATTCTACTTTTCTAGGTGCTCTAGTTGTTTAATTAATCCATTATTTACTACTTTGTGGGGCTGACGCTAAAGTAGTTGCAGCCTTTCACGATTGAGTGTTTGCTTGGGTTTCTGCTCTGCTTGTTTTTAATTGTCGTTAAGATTCAATGAAGGGAGCAAACTGCACAGAGAAAGGGCAAAATATAATAAAAAGAGAGTTAAGTATTTAAATCCATAGCAAAACCAGAAATATTTATAAGTTTCTTATAAATGTAAAAATCAGGCTGCTGCGCCTCTCTGAATGTAGAATAAAAGGACAATGCCACCAGCTAATTAAATGAGATCAGTGCTATCGGGTGTTGTCACGGATTAGGAATCTGGTTGGAACAAAAACCTGCAGCCACAGGGGGTCCCCCAGGACCGAATTTGAGAACCCCTGGACTAGAGGATTGTAGAGCATGGCGGCACACTAAAGGTTAGGCAAATGAAGGCCACAGCTGAAGAAGTCACCTAATGTGACATGGCCTTAATCCGTTATCCCCAGCAGTCTCAAGTGGTGTAATTGGACACGGTCCGACGACGAGATCAGCAGTTGGGGTACCGTCAAGGCTGACATCCACTCTGACTATAAGTCGTGTAGCACCCTCCATTTATCTTGTTACATGTTTGAAGCTCACCCAGCTACTAAACCAGTCGAATTCTGCAAAATGGCTGCAGCTAAACCAGACAACACTGGCCTCTTCATACAAGGGTCAAACAGGGTGGGGACTATAGGAAATCGTTCAAATACGAATTCTAAATTTAAACTGACTAGCTGTTAGTTATCAAACTGAACTCTTTAATCTGTGATGTTTACCTATTTTATCAAAACAGAGCCACACTTTAAATATGCAGGCTATTTCTACCGTCAATACTACGCACCTCACAAAAACATCAAAATCTGGACAGACTAACTAAAGTTCGGCAATACACTGCCAGCTAATCCAGAGAAAGGAAAATCCCAGACACTTAAATCGCAAGATTCTAAGCAACTCCTGCCTTCCAATATGCATCTCATTGAAGTCAATGGCTGTCCACATGTAAATATACACTGGTCAAAAAAACTAATCGAACACTCAAATCACATATTTGATCTCAATGAAC
The DNA here is from genome assembly GCF_016835505.1 of Polypterus senegalus. Lineage (NCBI taxonomy): Eukaryota > Metazoa > Chordata > Cladistia > Polypteriformes > Polypteridae > Polypterus > Polypterus senegalus. The sequence goes on along the minus strand of NC_053170.1, from coordinate 20,328,048 downwards.
GGAAAGTCTGAGTAATACAGTGGAACTCATTGAGCACAAAATGCAACAGTCAATGGCCTTCAATGGGTTGGTAGTTTTGGCTTCCAAATTCAACATCACAACAAAAATCTAATTTAAAAATAGAAATCACAGGCTGATCCAACTTGTGGATTTCATCACCACAACTTCTAATGTGGCTCAGTAGTATGCATGCCGCCTCCTGTATGAACTCCCCACAATGTTTGGGCATTGTCCTCTTGTGGATATCACCTCCCAGACTGGGATTGGGGCATCAGTGCATTTCTGGACAGCCTTTTGCACTACTTGGCAGCACTGGTCACACTCATACAGAACATCCCAGAAGTTCAGTTGGATTCAGATATGGGGAATGTGCGAGTGTCCGTCGATGCCTTTGTCATTAAACGGCCTACACACTCTGACCACAAGAGGCCAGGCATTGTTCTGCATCGGGAGAAACTCAGCAGACACTTTGGTGATATGCATCCCCAAACCATCACTGACCCACCACCAAACTGGTCATGCTGGATGCAGACTGCATATCATTCATTATGGCATCGCCAGACTTTTAGGTCTGTTACAAGTGCTTAGTATGAGTTTGCTCTCCTCTGTGAGGAGAATGGGACATCAATAGTGGAAGTGCCAGTGTGGTATTCTCTGGTGAACAACAATCGATACCCTGATGTAGTCAGTTTCAAGTAGTTTGTTCAGCGACAGGCACGCCCATAGCCAGCTGAAGGTCATGTTGGAAGGCTCTGCCAGTGCTCCTCCTCACACAAAGGAGCAGATACTGGTCCTGCTGTCTAGCAGCGCTCATCACAACAGCCAGTTTTCCTGGTATCTCCATGCTCTTAAGACTGTGGTGAGACACACAAATCTTATTGCAAAGGCATTTAAGGATGTGTCCATCCTGGAGGAGCTGAACTACCTTGTGCAACCTGAAGGGGCTGCAGGAACTACCAAATGCTACCAAGTAGTGACAACACTAGCAAAACTAGTGCAGAATCAGTTGGAAAGGATAAGGATTGAACAATGGTCCGTAGTCACCACCTGCAAAGCCATTCTTTCAGTGGGGTGGTCTTGCTGTGGCCTCTCCATTGCACTGGTTGTTACTTTAATTTGGAACAAAGGTGTTTTTTTCACAAAGCACTTCTGCTTCCCAAATGGACAGATTGATATCCCTGAAGCGTTGACTGTTAGGCTGCTCAAAAAAAAAAAATTCCATCCACACCTCCTTTAAAGCATTTCAAAATGTTTTCAGATGTATCAAGGACATTAAACAAATGTGATGAACAGAACGATCTCGTTTGTCAAAATTCTTAACCAGGGTTCTCATTGTCAGTCCTGGGGGACCACTATGCCCACTTCAGGGTTTTTATTTGAACCAGATTCATAATTGGCGACAATACTGATCTGTTAATCAGCTGATATTCCTCCTCTCCTCCCACCCCCCCCCACATTAAGAACCACAGCATGACTTAAACTTACAAGATAGTAATTTTTCATATTTAAATGCTTAACTCCCTTTTGTTTTCATTATATATTTTGCCCTCTGCAGATGGCACCCTTCATTGCATCTTAATGACAACCAGCAGAGCTGACTGGCAAATACTGAGTAAAGGCTGCAACTACTTTAGCATTAGACCCTCTAATTAGAAAAATTAAAACAATTGGATCACCCAGCAAAAAAATTGAATTAAAATCAAGGTGAAAACTTGGGGGGAGAAGAGAAACCCCATGTAACTGCTTGACACACATGGTTGGAACAAACCAGAGCCCCTGCTGCTCTAAAGCATCCCAAGATCTACATACTTCATGTCTCAAATTCACTCAGTTAATGCCAATCGTGTAATGGCATGAATGCAAGAGACAGGAGCATGGTCAGCATAAGCTGAAGGTACCACTCTGAAAACCACTTACCCACGGAACTGCTCATCCAGTCCCTCAGCAGTCGAGTTGACGAACTTGCACTCCACTTGTACTTCTAGTAACCCTTCCTTTTCCAGAATCTTCTTTCTTTGTCCAAACAATGTTCCAGGCACAGGCTCAGAGACAAACATGGGGTTCATCTTAATGATTCAGAGTACAAAATACTTTTTGGCTACTAACACACAACACCGTGAGGAAATATTCAGTGTTTCCAGTACGACTGCAACCACAAACTAAAACATATCAGCACCTTGTTAAATAATACCCAGTTAAATATTAATGCAATAAATAATTAAAAACCAAAGTACATGCTTTCCAGAAAAGGTCATTTTACAATGTCGTATCAAACTACATGGACCGATGTTTGGCATCTAATGACAAGATCAAATAGACATTTCAGAGCATTCGTAATAGGGCTGCGCAACATACTAAAATAAAGAGCTCTTAAGTACACACAGTAATAGCTCTCTCCTACCATGTGTGAACTAAAAAACAGCACCCAGTTTCAGCTGTGCCACCAGTTACATACTTCCACCTTGCCTGGCCCTCACCATTTACTCAAATCTCCGACAGCATAGGCAGGTGAGAAGTTCTTGCACTTCAGCCCAATAAGGAAGGATTGAAATGCCACCTACAGAAGATGCAGCATCACAGGTGTCCTGGAAAATTAACTGCAGATTGGGAGACTCAAACACTGTGACCAACAATGGAGCAACAAGAACTGGCAACCACCATGGAAGTGACACAATTACTGTCATTTCAGTCTTGGTGTACAGACATTTCCAGAGGATTCTACATTAGGTAGGTTGGGAGCATGGTATACTGATAAAAGAATGACATTGGTTATACCAAAGTGCCTCAACACCTGGTAACTATCCTGGTAGCAAAAGGGAAGGTGATGCACTGCTACAAGTATTTGGGGAAGTCTACATCAATGACAGGCTGCATTGGCCTAGTAAACAGAGGAACTACAGAATAGGGGAACAGACTTCTTATGACACTGGTCTCCATTAAACTGGATAGTGATGGGCTAGGCCAGCATTTTTCCAAACATGCAGAGAACAGCTTAGAGAGTTGCACTGGCTGTCTCACTTGTCAGTGTTTAAAACAATCCTTTAAAAGGTCACAACACATGTAAATGTCACTTGTTAGCTGTCCTATTTCCAGATATTCTGTTAAATTAGAACACTCTAGACGAGAACAGGCCATTTAGCCCAACAAAGCTCGCCAGTCCTATCCACTTATTTCCTCCAAGAAAACATCGAAAGCACCAAAGTTCAAACATCAAGCCCTAGTTCACATTATAAAGATACTCTGCATGTCAGCAACAGTTAACTTTAAGTGTACAAGATTAACATATACTGTATGATCAGTCCCTAACCCAAGAAAAGACACTTTTTTATTTTTATTTTTTTTTTTATTTTCAAGTATGTTGACACGATAACCTGCTTCCATCTACATATCCTGGTTCCTGCTGAACACCTCTTCAATAACGAACCAAGTCAGATGCTGCGTTAACTTCAGGCAGAAGTACACATCCCTACAAAAAGAACAAACCAAGATTAAAAACCAACCTGCTCTACTTCAACTGACGAGGCTCTTAATGTGCATGCAAGTCAAGGTACAAAGCAGAACCTGAATGCTAGTATTTTGATTAAACATCCCATGAACAGCACATTAGTAATAAACCACACCTACCCCAGAGCTGGAAATTCTCTTCATGGTTGGCTTTCAGTACATCAAGCTTTTATTTCAACACTGCAAGAAAAAGGAAAAAATTCCTTAAGCATTTCCCCCCCCATCAAATTAAACAGTTGGTTTTACATTGATCTTTTGTACACTTTAGACACTAACTTTGTACATAACATGTGCAGGAGCCTTCCCACCCCCCAAAAAGCTTACTTGCATGAATGACTAAGTTATATGAAGATCACTTACCCAATCTCACAAAACTACAGGATTCATCCTATACCACGATTATAGCCCACCTGAAAAAACAAAACAAAATGTCCTCATCCAATTTATAAAAATGAAACTCATTTTAGGCTAAGCTATTCTGAACCAACCCCCTTGGATCTGTGAACAAAAAAGTCAACTATTAAGGCCAAATTAAACCTTATCTACAGGTCAGAATACCTACCAGGGCCATTTGTCAATGACCCAGTTTTAATTTGCTTAGAGGGGAATTAAGCAACTTAATTTTAGATGGTTTACAATTTATCATAATTTAAGTGATAGCACAGGTTTCATACTTCTTGGGCAATTATAGAATTAATGTTATCCTTTAAGCTCATGAGGCACCACTAAGCAGCAGATATATTCAGGACAGAGCTAAATACTGGTAGAGTCCTGCAATAAATTTCATAATTTAAAATACTAAATCTATTTCCTCATTAAAGAACAGTAAACTCAATAGGTCATTAAAACCAAACCCCACTTTCTTCCTAAAGATTCCTGGGATGCTGATGAAGTATCTGAGCAATGCAGATGTAATGTGTGCGTTAGTTTTAAAGGGCTGGGGTCCCATTTACTGAGGCCCCGATATTAAACATAATACAATTAAATCAACCTGTCAATTGACCAGCAACGTGGAAAATTTTAAAACGGCATGTTGGAAACAGACATCCAACCCATTTTTGAAAAAAGTGTGAAGAATGAATTAGAAAATGCACAAAAGAACATCCAGGTATAGGGCAGCCTCATCTTAAACTCAAACGAAAATGGTAATTGCATTAAAAAAAAAAATACACAGTAGTTGATCTAATTAAGAACAAGCCAGCAACATTTATAAAATCAACTAGACTTGCTGACTCAAAGATGCTTAGTGTCTGCAATTAGTATTTCATTTCCAAAACAGACAAGTAAAAACTACAAATGGTCACCGCGGACAACTGGTTTGAAGGTCTGGCATCACAATTCTGAAGGGAAATTGACTTGGTTAAAACTTAACAAGCCATGTCAGACAAACAAAACTTTAAATATGGAACACAGTGCAGCCCAAAATACTACACTATATCACAGAGTAAAAACGGAGCAGAACTTGGCAAGTTCTGCTCTTAACACAAGTAGTTGATAGACATTCAGGTACTCCAGGTATTAGAGAAACACTACAGTAAGTGAAAATTCGGCCTGCATGCCAAGATGGAGCCAAGCCAGTTTCATTTCCATTTCAGATTCAATTAATAAACTGCACAATCTCCCAAGTACATTAAAAGCAAAGGTATCTGGGAAACTCAAAACCAAGGAGTGAGCTGCTGGTTAGTATACAACAGAAACTCCTACTAACTATATTTCTGCATAACATACCTCACATACCTACAATTAACCAAGTTGCAGTAGCAAATCAACCAACAGAAAAAAACCAGGACATTTAACAGTTGATATTGCCATACTGCACTAAATTAAGAGGCCAATCTCTTAAAGTGCACAATAGAGATTTCCCAGTCTTAACAGCCTGCGAAGGTTAAAGACAAAAGCAAATAACACAGTCAATTTTTACTCAATATAAACTGCAAGTACACCACCCCCCACCCCTGTCCAGAGTTACTAGGTACATTACCCCCTTACAGTCAAAACTTCAAACCTGCTCAACCTCAGCTAGACAGTTTTTTCTCCACAAGCTATGGACCATTCTGTACAACGATCCAAGCATAGCAAAAAGGCATGTGCTTCAAGCAACTTTGATTTTATGATTAAAAGATTACACATCTAGATCAAGAGATGAAGAAGTTTCCCCATTGACAGTATGCATTCACAAGAGCAAACATGACTCAAGTCATTGTCAAGAAGATTTAGTCATGAAGACAAAAAAGTTCTGCCAAGGTTTTAGATGCTGGCTCTTAGAATGATCTGACTGTGGTAGCAATGCCAAGTATTTCATTTAAGGGATGTCACAAATTACTAGATGGTCAAGTGTAAATTGTACTACAGTAAGATACAAACCCCAAATCCCACCCTTCCAAGAAAGGCAGTGTTTTTGTAATTCAAGTTTACAAAGAAATGCTTCACACAAAAAAAAAAAAAAGCACTGCCATAAGAGAAACTATTCCACAAAAGCAGCCAGCCAACCATAGTATTTAAATATTAAAATAACTGAAAGGGTCCAGAAATGTACACAGTCAGTAAATTTATACTAAATACAGCTACTACAAAAGTCTTGCAACTGATATGCTGGAATGGTTTCCATTTGAAAAGTACAAGTTTGTTTGTAAAGTACAAGGTTTACTTTGAATAGCCATCTAGGAGTAGAAAGCCAAAACAGACCGATTATCCCACCCCAAGCCTTCTGATACCACCAATTCATGAAGGAAGCTATCAGTAAATATTTAAACTGCCATTTCTACAAAAGCACTTTCTCAGAAAATACACAATAGAATAGACAAATTACAGACTACACAAATAACTAGGGAGAACAATCCCTTAAGCAAAGGCAGACCAGTAAATGTTTCTTCAGATATGAATCAGAACTCATTTTGATCTTTTACCAAAGTCACGTTTGTACAACTGGTAACTCAGGGTGTATTGAATACATTTTGGTCAGTTATGTGAGCAGCAAATTTTGCTGTGCACAAGTTTTAGCATGCCAAAGTGCTACACTGTGTTTCCATTTCAGAAATGTAATGCCAGAGCTCATGATAAATACATACATAAATTCTTCAAGTTTCTTGAACTTACCTGTATAAATGCAGTCTGCATGAACATCAGGGATTCAAGGTGGAAAATTAAGTCCAGGTCCTAATGGCCACTGCTCTTTGTAGTACTACAGATCCAAAATGTACCGAACTGCAGAAAGCTGAACTGTACTGCTGAACTCAGCATGTCAATGCACAAAAGATGCCAATGAAATAGCAGCTGGATGCTGGCTGGATCTCTCCAAGGCAACACTGGGCTACCACAGATCAAAAAAGGTGCTAGAGGAACATCACAAAATCCTAACCTAGCATTTAAAAAGATCAAGTATTTTAAGTCTTCCGAATATACAAAAAGTGATTTTGAAGCCAATTTACCAGTCACTTTAGGCTTGGAAATTCAAAAATGATTTAAGTGGCATATACGAGTATTTTTGAAACCCTAAAAAAGCCAGGCCTTTAGCAGCATAAGAAATGCACTTCCGTATTATCCAGTAGTAACTGAATTTCAAGCACTTCTGTACAAAAGTAGGTTACCCTGCAATGTGCAGATAGATATCTACCTTGCCAGTCAAGTCTAATACCAAATTTAACCTTTAAGCCTCCACGATAGACTTGAAGCCAAAGTCATACTAGTAAAAGTGGCATTGGCCAATAAAATTCATACAGTAACTGCACAAACACAGCAAGACTTCCTGCAGAATGGAGTGAATGATAAGACCCAAGAAGCCACAGAGTCTTTTCCAAAAAGATGTGGCATGCAAGGTTCCAATGACTGCAAGATGCTGAACTGGGCAATATTGTGCAAATGTGATTAAACTAGTTTTGGGGAAAAAAAGATTGATATAAATTAATCTAGTTTACTTATACCACAATCTAGTAACTTGTTTTAAACAAATGCTAAGACTTAATGAACTGAGCCCAAGTTACTATAGTCAAAAGATACATAATCTGAAAGTATCCTCTAAATCTGAATAGGCAAGAATAAGCCTTCATACAATGTGTTTAGTTTTGAAATTCCTCAGTTTGAACAGAGGAACTGACTCTAAAGAACCTGTGAGTTACATGGTCAAATATGCATTTGGATGCAACTGGTTACAAACAAGCAGAGACTAGTTACCACTTGCAGTCTCAAATGTAACATTGATCTACATAAAATTTTGTAACAATAGAAAACTGTACTAGATGAGGCTGAAAGGCATCACTTCACATTACACCCAGTCAGATTTTAATACACAGGTTTTTGGGACAATTACAGGAATTTTTTTAGCTTTGTCTGTTGAAAGCAGTTTCACTGGACTAGCACAGAAAACAAATGCATGGTTATCACCTTGGTCAAGCAAGGTTTTCCCCAAAAACAGCCATGCACAAATTAGTACTGAAGATGCCGATTACAAATTTTGGCTATCTATTTAAAGCCGACCAGAACCGCACAGTTCAGCTTAAGCTCCCCCCCCCGATGCAAACATCTGAAGGTCATATCTGACTGTAGCTGACCCACTTCTAAACCGCAGCATTACTCAAATGAAACCCTGTTGAGAAAAATGCAAGATTACTTGAAACCAAAGTCAACAATAAAAAAAAAAAAATAAATAAAAATTACGCCACTTAATGGTATGTGCTGTTAAAATCTGCTTCATTAAAGATTGCATTTTTTATGCTACACCTGAGCAAAGTGCCATGCAAGTTGTAAAGGACATTTACCCTTGCACTTACAAGGGCAAATTAGTATAGGTAACAGAATTTTAACCTCCCCAAAAACTGTACAGGTGTCAGCCATGGTAACAGCTGAACTTGCAGTTATAGCTAGGGGAATAGCAGTTATAGTCTCTCCAAAGTAATAGCCAATGTGCCCCAAGAGGTACAGCATACTTTAACTGCCCCAATATTTGTAAAGTGCTGCATTGGCAACACAGAACTAACTTTGCTGCTAAAAAGGTACAAGTGCATTTTCATAACTAAACCCACTCTCCCCAACCAACCCCAACTACAGACTACCACTTGTACCTATCTTTCACTCCCCTTCCCACCCCAACAAAACATGGTTTAAGGGCAGATGTAATTACTGAACACTGCAACCATGTCAGGCTGATGAAAAATACATACCTTATTGAATACTGTGTAGGCCCAGTCACACCCACTAGTTAAGTTTTAAGGATAGCTTTCAATAGTTATTACACACATTTTGGTCACAAGCAACAAAGTATTCCTTTAAATACCAGTTACAAATAAGGTATAAACTTCGCCTGAACTTTAAACATTGGAAATGTTTATTTGAAATAAACTTAAAAATATACAAACTTCAAGATAAATGGCACAGAACACAGCCATAAAAGTAAAGCATACTTACACAGGACAACTTGGAGCTGTTCAATAAACATGATATTCTAAGAAGCTAGCATATTTAACCATTTACAGGTACAAAACAGCATTGAGCATAAAATGGATACACTAAAAATGCAAAAACTGATTTAAAAAAAATCTGGCTCAAAATGGAGATCTCGCTGGAATGGAAGCTACAGATAGTGCCTTTAGAATCTTTGCTTCTTGGTCGGGCCTTCATACTCTTCTCTCCCCCTACCAAACCCAGGTCCCATCCCTCGAGGGCCAGAGGGGCCTCCCATAGGGCTCGGTCCTCCCTGACTGAAGCGCTCACCCCGCTACAGGGTGAAGCAAGAGTTCAAAAGATTAAGGTAGGGTGCAAGTCCACAATGGGGTTGAAAACAAGTAACGTGCCAGCAAATCCACAGTGCAGGTTCGTTGAAACAGTCGGCATTACGCAGATCCATCAGTACCAGGGTACATAAAAAAGGAAAAAAGGGTAATTTTTTTGTTAGTTAAAACGGATGAAGCTTGGAAAAACATGCATCGAAGTCTGAGCCATGGTATCCTTTGGTGTGCATTTAATAAAAGCCCTGCCTGAAGAGCTACACAGCATACTCCAAACAAAACCACTAGCCAAAAAAAAAAAAAAGGAAGAGCCACTTAAGGCAGCTTATGAATAGTTAACATGCAAGTTTAAACCCCAAATTCAACTTCAGGCTCTGTGCTTTTATTAAATTCACAATAAAGTTTTGGCTGCAAATACAAGGTACTAAAAACAATTAGCTGCTAATATATGTATACACGATTTTGACTACAGAAATCACCAACCCAAGCAATGCAAATAATCACGTTTACTGTCTTATGTATAAAAAGTAACATTTTCTATAATAAGTTCAGACTTTTAAAACCTTTTCATAAATATAAATTAGATACACAAGTCAGGACTGAACCATGAAAAATTGTTATGGCTGCACCATCAACTTTACAAAGCAGCTTTACCCAGTGAACCTAAATTTCACATGAAATACATGAAAGAACTTGCAGAACACATCCCACCCTCCAGTGAAAATACTGCAATAAACTCCATGAAATCACCTGTAACAGGGCAGCATTGCCAAACACTTGATAGCCAAAATTGAGAAACTGATTCTCCACATTCATTAATATAACCCCATTTTAACCAAACCCACATCAAAATTTAATAGGATTCACCAATCCATTTGATTAAAAGCTGCACCATGAAGGGCTTTATATGGAATCAATGCGTTTTAACTATAACCTTAATCCACTGAAATAACTTGCTAAAAAGTCTTAACAGAAATTTGTCACCTAAATACAAAAACCGCAATAGAAAGTAGGCAAAGCTGGCCACTAAATTGAAATCTTAATTTTAGGGGTCACCAAGTTTGATCTGTAAATCAAGATGATTACAATGTACCAGATTGAAACTATAGGATAACCGCAGAAATTAGTCAAATGAAGCACTGCATTTTTCAAGCACTTTTAAATATGCTGAACTACAGCCTTCGATTATAAAGCAATGACTTGAACTTAAACCATATCAATATTCAGGAATTGGCTTTGAACCCAATGATTTTGTAATCCCTAACACGTATCCATCATTACACTGGAGTAGATTTTGACCTAACAGAATGAAGCAAACCACCAGAATACTGAAGTAGCAGAAAAAAATCAAGACTGCTCTTTGCAGTGTGTAGTGATTTAAGCATGCATTTGCACTATTAAACTTACTGTGCCCAGTAGTGCAAAGCTAACAAAACTCTTGACAAGTCACAACAGTTACAAGTACTATTGGTGAGGGAAGCATTTCTGGCAAATAGGTGTTCCTTTGATTATGCCATGGTATTGTTTGTGAAAGCTGGAACAGTCTCAAGTTCTCAGGTTATTGGGGCACAAAATCTAGGCTCCCCTATTCAAAAAAGGATAAAAAGTATCTTGTGCAAGCAAGCACTTCGTTTAATACAGTTCTCCAAATGAGTTAAAGATTAACCTCAAAATACAGAAAGGTTTGTCATCTTTGGAGATGTGCCTTGTCTTGGGTTTCAAGTCTCTTGGCAAGGTTGTCTTGAATATATGCAAAAGCTACCAAAAGTATGCAATTTTTTCAAACCTACTTATCCATTTTAAAAGGTTAAAGATGCACATTTGTCATCCTAAACTAACTAAAACTGTTCCAAGCTAAAGGCTTTTTACACTGTGCATCAGTTTTGAAACTTGACCTGAACAGACCACTTTTACACAGAAACCTTCCAGTAGAACTTTCAGCAAAGTTGGTTTCCAATACTAGATCTGTGTATATATAGAATTTAGTGTACCTGGGGAAAAGGGGAGAGAAAGAAAAAAAAAAAGAAAAAAAACACAAACCACAAAAACAGACTGCCCGATTCCATACATGTGGAAATCCTACTGAACAATGCCTCACGTGGCAATAAGAGCAAGGATTTGGAAAGTTCAGCAGCAGATTTCCCCAACTAGTAACACCACACAATTCTTTATTACTTGCACATGTTCTGTTCATGCATTAGTAACACATTTATTGGTCAAATTAGAATAGATGGCACAGCCCAACCTGAAAAAAGGTGATCTTAAAAAGGTGGTAGAGTGTGAATGTTAAACACCATAATTTTGCTGCAGCATTATAAAATTTCTCCACAGGCTCTTGAACTACCAAACAAATGTGCAACAATATACACTACCATAACCAGCTCTTGTCGAAGAAATAGAAAAAGATCAGGAAAGAACCACAACTTCAGTGTAAGCCCACTTATGGAATAGCACTGAAAAGCATACAATGCAAAAGGGAGCTTTATATATTTTCAATCCCTTCCAAAAAATCTTAACTATGAGCTGGTGAAAATAAAATTGTGGAATTTTACTAATATAGTGTGCACACAGCAAACATTTGTAGACTTATGACCAAGTATTTGTAAAATGTAAACTACACCAAGACTCTTGTCTTAGATGTACAATAGTGAAAAATGATTTCATTGTCAGCTATGTATTAAAAGTACACTAAACTTCAGAAATAGCCATCCTCAAATAGTTTTTCTGCATTCTGTGAATTCTTGCTAGACAATTACCCAATATAGAAATTGTACATTCAAAATGGTAATCTATATATATCTATATAATATTTAAAAAAAAAAAAAAAAAAAGAGTGAAAAGGTTTACTGACATTTATCCCAAGGGCTGAATAAAAATTCTATAGCAGCAAAATTCAATTACATTCGTAAAATTGTACCCTCCAGTATATAAACAGGGAAGGAGCTCAAAACTTCCTAGAAAGGGAAAGTTTTAGTTTAGATTTTAGCAAAATGCCATGTAACTGGCCAGTCTTGACAAGCTAATGATGCAGATCACAGCACCTTAATATTGGCCATCCACTCTAACATTTGTATTTGCTAGTGTTCATGTGATAGACTAAATGCAAGCAAATCTAGTTATAATGGGTTTCATATAAAGTGGAAGAGTCTGGAGGTGGGCAGCAAGGAAACCATTTTAGGAACAAGCCTTGCTGAGCACAGCAGCGAAGCAATGTTCAAAACAAAGTAAAATTTCTAAACTAGTAGATGCGTTAAACCTTAATTTGGACTAATACTAAATGTTGCCAAGAGAACACTTCCTTGGACAAGTGGTCTCTTAGCACTCCAAGACCTTCACTATCCAATCATTTGAGATTTGCTAAAAGAAACTATTCTCTACTACAAAATTAGTGAGTTGGCAAGTAGGGCTCACTTTCCATGGGGTGATGAAAGCAAACTGTCTGGCCTGTATGCTTCCAAGTACCACTTTCAAAACCTGCATCTTTCCCCCACCCACCCAAACATCACACCAATAGTAGCCTAATGTTACATATGGTCTCTTAATTTTCACAAATTGCTTTCATGTGCAAGGCTCTCCCCTCCTAGATCTTGAAAACCTATAAAAGTGGTCATACAGCAGCACAACTTAACCTGGGCAGATCAGATAAAGTTTTAGCCCTTGAAAGAGGCCAAGTACTCTGTAATCCAAAATTTTCCCACCAGAGAACAAGGTTGGTAAAATGTAATGAAGCAGTGATAAATTAAGGTTAACATTTTTAAAGTTAAAATCGGGAAAAAGTTACAATTTCATCTAGATTTATTTTAGCATGCAATGCTATTTGAAGGAGGTGGCTTTTAAGAAGTTGCTGAAAGTTAGAATATTCTGTTCATGGTTAAACAATTTGAATGTTGTCTACACAGTGATTTCATAACATATGCTTAAGCATGGTAGGACATTTAACTGTTCATTACTGATCAAACATATCAGTATTAGATATGAAATATCATTGCTCATAAAAATTAACTGCATGCCATTAAACTGTGGAGATGCATTTTATTTAAAATTCACTACAGAGTCCACACATTGGGAGGATGTTCTATTTAAAAAAAAAAAAAAAAAAAAAAAGTCAATGGTATCTTCAAAACATCCATCTTGTGAACAAACTGTTTTATAGAGCTGCTGCTTGTTCACAGCTGCAGGGAATGAATGGAACACAAAAGGAAAGGGCTATTATGACTGGCAACGTCACTATTAATGGACCCATTTCAAGTATGCTGCTTTGAGCACACTCAATTTTGTATTGCATGCTGCACTGAAAATCCCAAGATTTTAGTGTGCCTCTCCCAAAGAAACAGAGCAAACTCTTCATAGTAGCCATACAGCAAGCCAGGAGCTTAGAGAAGCAATGTTTATTGGACTTGCCAACAAACTTGTAATTGATGCAGTCATACAACGGGCAGTGAGGTCACTCCCGATGTGTCTGGCATGCAGCACACTCTTGTCCAAGACATCCACCACAGATGCCCAGTTTTAATGTGCAATTGTCATGTAGGAATCTACTGCCTTAGATGTGTATGGACAGCTGGACATCCAAGTGTCAAAGATAGATTTCAGTTCATTTTTTTATTCCCCGTTAAAGAAAATTGTATGCAAGATAGTGAAGTGCTTTTTTACATAGAAAGCATTAAAGCCTCAACAGGGGCATTAGCAAAATCCTACATATAGTAACTGAGCAGGGTAGAGAGTCATGACATGGATCTTGAGACAACAGTCCGACTCATTTATACAGAAACAAAATCAGAAATTTTTTTTCCCCCCCAGGCCTAGCATAAAGAACATGTGAAACAAACACTAGCCAGCCATGTCATCACATGCCTTACAAATGCAGTTTTTGCTGCAGACTTGCCTTGGTGGTGGGGCGGGAGGTACTACCAGTTATTCAGTTTACTTAAAAACAAGCAACACTGAAAACATTTCATTAAAACAGAGGGCAAAGCACCACCACATCAGCTCAGGTAATTCAATCTTTACCATAAAAATAAGGCTGGTTGTGCACTTCTGAAGTGCGATAGATTTTCAGCTACATCATTAAAAGGATATTTCAACCGTAAAGGGATAAGCATATAAGCTGGGTAATGCCAACAGGTTGGGTCTTCCTGGGCCAGAACATTGCCTGACAGCACTTTTTACAGGCAGTAGAGTTTTAACAGCCTTTATGACAAACAGCTACCATTGGCATTGAAGTGGTTATTTGTTCAAAAAACATGCTGTTCTACAGAAGGCAGAAGTAACAAGGGGTTTTGCAATTAAAATGTGTACCATTGTTTAAACTTCAAAAGCACGTACTTGAGCTATGTTAAAAAGGCTGCAACAGTATCTTATACCGCAGCAGAAACTGAAGTGCGTAGCCGTCTAGCACCCAAGTGTAAGCCAGATTAATGAACCACCCATACAAGGAAAAGACTTTCCCCACAAACTGTTAAACTGCTCAATTTAACAATTGTGGGAGTCAAACTCAAATACCCATGAAAATTAAATTTGACAGTCTGCACAAACTTTATAATAATCATGCCAGATAAAACCTCTACATTCAGTTTAATGTTACTGCGCATTTGAGTCCACTTCTAACTTCAAATACTAATTTAAGACCATACACTATTTTAAAAAATAAACATTTTCTCAGATGACCATATAAAAGCACAATCCCACCCAAAAGTAACAATGCCAGCTTACAAAAAAAAAAAACAAAGGGTACAGCCGAGTTTAAGGCAAACTTAATTCAAAGACCCCAACTTAGAGCTTCTTGCGATGTCCCCAGCTTGCCTTGGTCTAAAAAGGAAACCTACCTAACTGCATGTTTACTTTAACAAACGTCTTTAAAATTTTGAACAATACAAGTGGCCAGACCAAGCCACTTAATAGTAGCTAGGTCAACTGCTCCTTTGATAGTCAAGGCAATTCCAACCATTTTAAAAAGGTAAATGCTCAATATCCTAATGGAAGACTAGGGAGGTTTTTCAAGTTTATGTACTTAAAGCTGTCCAAAACAGCATCACGTATGTCTGAAGCATGCCCAAAAACAGTGCAAACCCCACACTTCAGATCAAACCATCATTGTAGAATGCAAGTAGTTAAAACTTATTTATATAAAAAGATACATTTTAATACTACTAATCCATGACCTATTCAGTCTTATTTTGACAGACTTGTCCAGCATACAAGTTTGGATCATTTAAGAGAACAAGATGTTCAAATCCATCTAAAAA
Organism: Polypterus senegalus; assembly: GCF_016835505.1. Taxonomy (NCBI): domain Eukaryota; kingdom Metazoa; phylum Chordata; class Cladistia; order Polypteriformes; family Polypteridae; genus Polypterus; species Polypterus senegalus. The sequence goes on along the minus strand of NC_053170.1, from coordinate 20,312,579 downwards.
TAAAGCACATGTAAATAAAACCACCTAACGTGCATCTCAAGACAATCTTGCATATGGCTATTGCTGTTTGAACAGACCGAGAACACAAAACCACCTCCCGCAATTAAGTTTGGAATGAGCACTAACGTTTGGTGGTTCGCCTACTACATGTCTCAACAACCCTGCAAATGAAAAAACTGATAATGCTAACCTAAACATCCCATCAATGCTTCTTATAGATACATTACCATTTCACCGCCCATCATAGAGGCAGCCATGCCTCCAGGAGCTGCAGAACTCATTCCTTGAGCATCAAATCCCATACCACCCATAAACTTCTGATTGCCGGGTGCATATGGTGGTGATTCTGTTGAATACATATGAACTTGTTAATCTACTGTATAACCAACATGTAGATTTCAGCACTTTCAAAAATGTCCTTACCAGTCATGCCCATGGTTCCAGCAGCACTCATTCTCATATCCCTTTCACGCTGTTATAAAATTAAAAATACATTACAAACGGTCATAAGCAAACTACAAAGCCTACTTCAATACGATTTCTTACATTATCCATATATCCTCCCATGCGATAAGAATCCTCCCTCTGTCTTCTTATTTGCTCTTCCATTTCTCTCTGACGCAGGATCATTTCTTCCTCACGCCTACGCCGTTCCTCCTCTTGCCTGCAAAAGGTGAATCAATCAAAAATCTATAAAGAAAGACATACGTGGATGTGCATGGGGGAGACACTTACCGCAACTGCATCTCCTTTCGTTTCTGCATTTCCTGGCTATGCATTTCCTCCATGCGTCTTAGTTCTTCCTGACGCCTCAAAAGATCTGAATGAAGAAAAAAAAATGCAATAACCAAACAAATTACATTTGGCACACCCAGTGTGATTGAGATTTAAGAGCCAATTTTAACTTTGAATTCTACTGCACAGGTAGGGCTCTCCTAGTAGTTATAGTAATAGCATGAACACATCCAGGATAGTGACTTGTCTGAACACTTCTCATAATGACTACAGAATGAAGGGATAAATTTACAAATGCAACAAGTTTATAAGTATCTTGCAAGCAATTCCTTAAAACAAGGTCACCTGCTTGCAAGCTACATATATAATTCAACAAGACAGATATCTATCTCTATATCTATATATATTTAATAAACACTTGTTTACCGAGGAAACTTGGGAGTACAAACCTTGCCGCAAAAGATTTGCTTGGTGTTCATGATAAGCATCTTCCATTTCACTCTCTAGTTTCTCTCTGGCTTCCTTAATATTCTTTTCCACCTGCTCCCGTTGCTGCTTTTCCATGTCATCCAATGACTTCCATCTCTGTGAATATTCATATTCAAAAGTACCAGGGTGTGCAAACCGTGGTGGTTGCTCTCGCTCTCTGAAAGTGAATTTTAAACAGCATTAGTTCATAAGTTTTGAATAGGCAGCAATTTGCCACGTTTCAAACAATTGGGACTTAGTGGGACCTAGGCTTTGTGCTGCATAGCTAACTGGGTGTAGCTTTTTATAAAATTTTGTTAATACCAAAACCTCCTGGAGCAGGGGTTACAGCTGCAGGCTAAAAATGTAGAATGTGTAGTGCATATACTTTCTTCTCCAGTCTACGAACATTCCTAAACCCACCCAATTAAGAAATGACACGTTACTCAGGAGCGGTTTTTGTCCATGTACCTGTTGCAGCTTGAAGAGCACTCAACTACAGAATCAAAGAAAAACGAACATAAATGGTATATTAAACAACAATGCTCAGAGTACACAGATAGTATTCCTAGAGGAATGCTACTTAGAGCAGTAATTAAATGAGGCACAAATGTGCAATAGAGTACATGTAACAGAACATCTGCTTCTCTTAGGGGCTACAGATGTGTAGCCATCTGCTAACAGATGGTGGTATTGTTCATTATCTGTTAGCCTGACAGCTGGCTACCCTTTGGAAATGGGTCATACCCCCCAACTCTACCAAAGTATCTCTCCCCTTATCACCCCCCACCACCAAAGGCATACAAATCATGTATACACTGACCCAATTTCTCAACTGTAATGAGCATTAAATGAAGAATTGTTCCTAAATTTTAACAAATTCTTACTTCTGAAACATGGGGTTTTTCTGAGCAAGCTTCTCTGGAAGGCCATCTTCATCATCATACTGCTCCAGGGGTTCAACAATGACAGGTCTAGGAGACCTAGTTTAAAAATTAAAAAACTTAGTGCAAAGTTCCATACACAGGCACCCACCACACACAGCTCTTGCAGCAAATTGTAACTCACGCTGTTAACAGGAAAACCCCATCATGACACCTATCTAAAGCCTTCCTTGCAGCTGGTTTGGATGCAAATTCCACAATTCCTTTGCCCGATGACCTGCCTCTATCATCCACAATCACCACAGCTCTCTCCACTTGGCCAAACTGAGAAAAGGCTTCCTCAAGTAATTCATTTGAAACAAACGGAGAAAGATTGCGGATAGAAAGAGCAGCAGAATGTGTTGCAAAGCGGACCCGGAGTTGCCTTCCTTTCATAGGGAAGTCGTCAAGCTCTGCTTTAGCAATCTCTGCCAATGCTCTGGATTCCTGTAAACCAAAAATGATACTCATGATTATCAAACACATCAAAGCAAGCATTAAAACGTCTTAAAAACCAATGGCTTTACATCTCTAATCCATGTCCTTACCAAGCTTTGGGAGAGGAAAAAAGCAGCCCTTTATACAGCACTATCTATAACTAGTGCTTTATACTTGCTCTCTTCCAATTTTCTCCATGTAGTCTTAGGACCTCCATTTTGCTCAACCACTTTGTAATTCATATTCAGAATTCTTGGAGGCCAAAAAGGTTTTGTTAAACACCACTATGGTCAACTATAACACTGTTTATAGCTTGCACCTTGGAAACACTTGCAGGAGGACTCACTGAGCTCATGTAACATCCATTCATATTTTCTTAGACTGCCCCAGTTTCCTTTCATCAAGTTTGCCCCAGTCTCTGCCAAAGATCCTGTCCTTGTATACATTACTTTCAAACTTTCATTAAGGGGTGAGAATACATCAAGATTGCTCCATCTGGGCACCACTGCTGGCACAATGTGTTATCCCACATCACCACTGAAAGATATAGGAGCTGCTTATTTGGCAGAGTACTGGACAGGCCTTTGGTCCTCTGGTGGGCCCAATTATACAATGCCATCCTAATCGTGAGTGATTTCCCTCCGCTATGGAAGGTGGGTGAGGAACCAAACACAGGGATGTGCTCCATGGTAAAATTTGTCATTGTTCCAACTGAACCTTTTGTTTCTTTATTCTAAAAAAATTCTGGTCAAACTCAAGCAAGCAAATAAAAATAAAAGATTAAATAATCATATCTTACTAGTCGAATGAATCCAAATCCTTTGATTTTGTTTATAAAGATCTCGCTGGGTTCTCCGTACTTGGCAAACAATTTTTTAAACTCGTCGTCTGAGATATCGGTAGGCAGGTTTCCAATGAATAGACGACATCGCTGGGTGTAAGTCTTCTCTCCAGGTTTTCTGAGCAGTGACAGGGTTGCTCTTAGTTCCTAAAATTAAAAAAAACACACAATTACCATCTAGATTGCCTGCCATAAATATTGGCCATTAACTAATAACCCGGGGGGCGGGGGACAAACCCCACACACCACTACCTACTACTTCACACACAAATTCATAAACTCATAATCTTTAAACTTTTGCGTGCAACTCAAAATGTGGGCGGATGTGGAATTTCCATAAATGGGAAACGGGGGTGTAGAAAAGATGCTCGAGGCAAAGCACGCAAACCACGAATGGGTTTAATTTTTTTTTTTTTTTTTTACTTCTTTCCTGGATTCCTGGCTAATAAACCCGTGAAGAAAATATTCGTACGATCCATTTTTCGTGTATAGGTACAAAGCCGCAAAAACGAAGCCACGACATACGAACACAAAATGGCGGCCGCTACGGCCTGATGCTGTTCACGAAACTCGGTCGCTGCTCATCTTACCTGCTGTGTGGCAGCCGCCTTTTCTTCCTCGGTTTGTGGCTCCTGCTTGGGTGGTGATGTGCTTGGCTCCTGATTGTCCTTTTGGTTCCCGTCTTGCGTTTGTCCTCCTGGGGTCGACGACTTTGGTGGGGACGCTGGGACCTTATTTTGCCCCGACTGTGGGGACTTCACTTGGCCGGCAGCGCCCTGTTGTGTTTGTTGCTGCAGCTGTTGCGGATTTGGCGGTGGCTGCGTTGCTCCAGGCGCGGACTGGCCTCCAGGAGTGGTGGGTTTGTTTGGTGGTTGTCCTTGATGCATGGGACTCCTGTTCTGAGACTGGTTCTGGTGTCTGTAATTACCGTTTCCACCTACCATTCCACCCCGGCCGCCGCTGCCGCTAACACCGCCACTACCACCGCGTCTTTGGAAGCCACCACGATTCCTAAATCTATCTCTAGACATTTTTTTAAGTTGATAATTACACTCAAACGCGATTCCGACTTGCAATAACCTTACCACCTCCTGCCGTAAAATGGCGACTAAGAGAAACAGCGTTCCTTTGTGATGAGCATTTATAGCTGCTGTACAAAGCCGACTGTAAAGATAACCAATAAAAAAACGACATTTTGTACTGGACTCTTATGATTGCACATTATAGCCGTCAATCATGTATTACCTATTGTGTCATTCGAGCAGACGACATATCCAATCATATCATCGTATTTAAATTTCATGACTTTACATTCGAGAATGAGGATAAGGAAGGCGGAGTCTTACTAGTAAGCCTGTCCGGCGTTTCTTTTCATTGTGCGCTGTGCCTATTTCGACACCGCCCCCTCTCCACCTAGATTTCAAAATACTGTATACTTCCTGCGGAAACGACGCGCACAATGCTCCATTGATAGGTTGTTAAATAATCGTATATATGATAAACAAGTATGTCAATTACGATGTTTATTTTTAAAACACTTAAAATGTAAATATTACAACAATACTATATACTGGCTAATACTATATCAGTAATTGAATTATATATGGAAGATAAGGTATGATAAGGCAAACTACAATTCAACGGTAGATGAAAAGCCTAACAAGCGCAGTTATTGCAGTGTGTGATGGGGGAGGGGGGTTCTTTGTATCTGGGCTCTATTCGAGAAAGCAGGATTATTGTGAAATCCGGAAAAATCAGTTCCAGAATACCTAGATTCAGCCAAAAGTGTGTTTCACGTAAACCAGAATTACGTGGTCCGTGAGGCCAAAAATGCGGATACCTCCCTAATCCATCTTTTTCGTATACGGACTCAGGATTTTCCTGTCCCAGAAAGAAAGATTTGAGGAAATCCATCGCAGTTATTTGGTCAACCAATACTCTGTTAAAAAAAGCAAATTTAACGTGAAGGGTTAACGCTATAAAGCCTCGAAAATGATGATACAGAGCATCCAATCATACTATCAAAAGACCGTAAATGTTCTGTCGGAAATGCTGATCCCTGCTGAAGACGAAAATACCTAAAAATGTTGAGACCACTTCCTTAAAGAAAAATAGCCAGGACGAACAATTCCTAAACTAAATTCTGGTAAGAGAAACGTAGATAGGCCCTGAACCAGACATTCTGGCATGTCCAGTGAAGGGTCTGATTGAACGTTAACCATTTTACATCCGAGGTTTTCACATATCTAAACAATTTTCAAAACGTGCTCAGTGTAACGCATAGTGGCTTTGAGCTGACATTAATGCAGAACATAGACATTTCCCGTTGTTGTTTTTCTTTTCTTGCTTGCAAAGGACAATTTTGTTTAACAGCATTGGAGATGCCATACATATTGAAGCGTCTTCTTCACGCGCACACACACAAACCCACGGATTGTCTTTCCGAAACAAAAATAAGTAACCTGTACCAAAGTGGAATTCGTATGTGGGGCAATCAAATGTAAACAAAAGTTTTTTATGAAAAATATTATTTACATATAATAAGCTGCCGTGGCTGTTCGTTTGTCTGTCAAGGTGTTTAAATCACCTGTAGCTCGCAAACCGTTTCACTTATTGACATGAAATGCGGTACACATATATTATGTGACGTCTACTATTCGCTTCCTGTGTGATGATTGCCTTCCAAGGTCATTCCTCTTTTAATTTTAATTTCATTGTATTGTGGAATCAGCTCTCGGCAGCGGCAGGATGGACATGTGACGCATGCGTATGGACGCTGTTCTCATCCGTACTACTTTCGCCGTCACTTCCCCTACCTTTTTATAGCTTAAATCATTCTTGAGGCAGATTGAAGACTTGAGTACCAGCTTAAGTGACAAATTAAAGAAAATGTACTAAGTAATTGCAACACAAACACTGACGTAATCAATTTTAACACGAAAAGATGCTGTGGTTCCGCTAGGGTGGAGAAAAAAAGAGCTGCTCAGGAAGCAGCAAGTATAACAACCTCTGAGCAAACAAATGCTAAACGTACAGATAGAGAGGATGAAAACTAGGAATGTTCAAGTCAAGTGTATTCAGTGCGCCGTTACTAGTAACAGATAACTGACTAGCTAGTGGAACAAGCTGCTCACAAACATTTCTCCTTTGGAGTTCTCCCTTTTAAAGAAACGTCTCTGAGGACTCTACTCTTCAGTGGACACCTGTACCCAATATGTTAAGTAATGCAGTTTTGATTTGTGGTTTTGCAATGGAACAAGGCAACATCATGACTTCTGTATTCTATTGTAGTTCATTTGACTAACAGATTTTATGAATGAAGCCCAAGTGTGTATATCACGTTCTAATTCGCAAGTAAATAGTAGATGCCATGCATATAGTTATTGTACAAATGTTGTGGCCAAATATCCAAGGTCTCACGTTTGAACAGGTAAGTTTTCAAAGAGTGGCCACTGTGGGTCTTCTGTTGTAGATTTCTACAAGACAGTATTTAACCTTTAGTTTTTTGGCAGGGATCAGCTCTGAGCCCTTTCTTATTTGCAACGGTGATGGACAGGTTGACAGACGAGATTAGACAGGAGTCCCAGTGGACTATGATGTTTGCTGATGACATTGTGATCTGTAGCGATAGTAAGGAGCAGGTTGAGGAGACCCTGGAGAGGTGGAGGTATGCTTTAGAGAGAAGAAGAATGAAGGTCAGTAGGACCACCACGACAGAATACATGGGTGTGAATGAGAGGGAGGTCAGTGGAATGGTGAAGATAAAGAAAGTAGAGTTGGTGAAGATGAATGAGTTTAAATACTTGGGATCAACAGTACAGAGTAATGGGGATTGTGGAAGAGAGGTGAAAAGAAAGTGCAGGCAGGGTGGAATGGGTGGAGAAGAGTGACAGGAGTGATTTGTGACAGATGGGTATCAGCAAGAGTGAAAGGGAAGGTCTACAGGACGGTAGGGAGACCAGCTATGTTATATGGGTTGGAGACGGTGGCACTGACCAGAAAGCAGGAGACAGAGCTGGAGGTGGCAGAGTTAAAGATGCTAAGATTTGCATTGGGTGTGACGAGGATGGGCAGGACTAGAAATGAGGACATTAGAGGGTCAGCTCAAGTTGGATGGTTGGGAGACAAAGTCAGAGAGGTGAGATTGCGTTGGTTTGGACATGTACAGAGGAGAGATGTTGGGTATATTGGGAGAAGGATGTTAAGGATAGAGCTGCCAGGGAAGAGAAAAAGAGGAAGGCCTAAGAGAAGGTTTATGGATGTGGTGAGAGAGGACATGCAGGTGGTGGGTGTAACAGACCAAGAAGCAGTGGACAAGAAGATATGAAAAATGATTATCCGCTGTGGTAACCCGTAACGTGAGCAGCCAGAAGAAGACCTTTTTTTGCATGTATATCACTCCAACAAGGTTGTTAAATTTATCTAATTGAATATAACTTAAAATAATCATGTTTGTTGATATTTTTCTACTTACGTTGACATAATTCGCTTAGATGTCAAAACATAACAATCAAACAAGGCCATTAAATTATTTTCCTTTAATTGAAATACAATCAACCTCAGGGATCACTGTCTTTACTAACCCTGTTTTAAGTTAACCTTGCTCAAAATTAACACTTTTTTAATGCTAAAAACATGGTATGTCCATTTTCACTACACACAGTTAAGTTAATGTAACTGAAAATAAACAAGTTTTATGTATGAGATTATTGTGTATTTGCATAAAGATCCACCCCATGTGTTGCATTGTGGTCCAAGGGCTGTCCACATGTTTATAAATTATAAAGTTCAAGACTTTTAGTACATTGGATTTTTTTACGAGTTCATTGGGTTTTGTTTGGTCATAAAAGCTGATTTATAACACATTTTTTTTTAATATACCGGCAAATTTGTTGCCCGCCTTACGTCGCAAAAGCATAATTTTCTTTGCCTCCTAAATTAGAGAGTTAGTAGTGCCAAAATTACATAAAAAGTACAGTCACCCAAAATAAATGTTTTGTCATATGGTTTAATTTTGAAAGGAGATGGTAGAAGTTCAAGGGAAGCCCTTTTGATTTGGCAAAGAAGTGCATATGAGATGCCAGGTGTGTTTCCTGGTAAAGAGATTTGTAATCAGAGATTACAGTCGGTAAAAAGAGGTGGAAAAAGAGTTAGAAAGGGAAAATGGAGAGATATTGAGAAGTAGGGTTTCAAAGCAGCTAAGGAGAGATGAAAGGGTTTGTGAATATTGGGGAATGGGAAGCAGGGCTTTAATGAGAATTTACTTTAAATCCAAAATATGCAGTATGTGTGTAGTATGGAGGTTTCCTCCAATGTTTTGGAGGGACGATGGTCTTCAGTTAAAAAATGAAAACTGGAAAACGACTGTTTATTAACAAAACTGTTTTTGTTGTTTGGTGGAATGGAATTGTTGTGTATTGTTTGTAATCTGTTTAAAAAAACTTACTTTTATAAAAAAAAAAGGAAAGTGGAAAAGTCCATAATACTTCCATATTTGTGTGCAATATACTGTATAATTGATGCAATACAAATAATAATTTGAATGGAAATGTGCAGCATAACTGATACAGATTAATTCCAGGATATATTATTTGAATTTATACATCTTTCTCTTAAAACTAAAGAATTTAAATGTTTAAGTCTGAAAAGATTATGCTAGGATTACACTTTAATGGATATTTGTCATACAACTGAAAGACGTAAATCCTACAAAATGAAATATTTTTAATGCACAAACAGTAATAAAATTTAAGAAATGTGAACATTTAAAATACAATAAAAACAAAAGTACAGCCTGTCTCTACAAGATATTGTGGCTGTTTATTAATATTTTTCTTAAACTTTACCATCTAAATAATTTCAATTGTATACGTCAAAGACAGTACGCCCATTTAGTTGATTCAGATCGATGACAATTTGTTACACAAGTAAAATGTGTAAATCTTAAAAACTGGACCCAATTGTTTCTTTTTTCTCATTGTAATTACAGAATAATGCAGGGTTCATTGCAGGCAGAGAAGGACAACTCGATGTATGCTGGTCGTTTAATGGTAAAGGCTGTTTTTAATACAATTAATATTCAAAAATAGAATACAATGCTTACTTGAAGGCATATCACATTTCAAGTAAAGTAATATTGCCAGCGTACATTTTGCACAATACAACAACTAGCCACAGAACGTTTACTCGGATTTTACTGATTAACTGTTGAATGCATTCATTCTTTCAGAGCTACTACTTCACGCCACCCCCCTTTCCTTAGCAGCAGCTGCTTCTGTTTTATAACCCCCTTTGTCCGATATGTCGATAATTCTAATGCACTGCCATCTGCACCTCTTGTTCTGCTCGTCATGGAGGTTGTCCGCTCCGTTTCTCAGACTTGCAGTCCGTGGTTGATCGACTGTTCAGTGCTCGACTCCTAAGGGCTTGTAAATATTATCGTGAACGCGCGTTAATCATGATCAATCTATCACTACGGAAGCCTATTAGGGCCAGTTTTCTTCACCGTGGCTCTAGTACGCTTCCGTACATCCCGGACAGCGTGAGCCAATCGAACTCCTGTTTTGGAACCGACGAAAGCGCTGTAGCGAAAAGCACCCGGAATTCGTTCTGAGACCCAGGATTATCTAAACTGTCTGTCTGGAACAGTCCCCTGAATTTAATGTGTGGACCCAACAAAATGACAGATAAACAGATAAGGAATCATACAGAAGTTAATGTATTGCATTGAGTAATTCGTTTATTTTTTGGATAGAGGCCTAGGAAGAGTACTGATTTTGAATTTCAGCCTTAAGTGTTTCAACTACAAGTGCTACTAACACACAGAAAAACTACCCAGATATGCTCTTGTGGCTGAGTTAGTTTGTTTTATTTTCGTGAACATTCTCAAAACTATGTTTTTTTTTTTAATACTGAAATGCTTTTGTTTTATATTTTGTGAATTTTGTTTAATGTGAATGCAATCATTGTATCTTTTGTATATATTTCCTGTTTGCCTGTTGTAGGGGGAGGGCTGTAATTAATGTAACACCCATAGGACGCACATGTAGTGTACAGCAGACTCCTGGAAAATGCTGGATGACGCTTTTGCAGGAGACTGAGAGAGCACCTGTCGCTGCGTGTGCTGACTGTGCCCCTTAATGCTTGTCTTGTAGGTGGATGACGTTGTTGCAGAATAAACGGCAGGATCCGGATATTGGTGTGTCTGTCTTCTTTCAAATCATCAGCAACCATTTGAAAGCTGCTACAGTCTGACCCCCAAAGTTCGTGCACAATGACAATTTTCCCTCTGGGATTCATAAAGTATATCTAAATAAATAAATAAATATTCAGATGAAATAGCAAGTAAAATAAATCAATTCATATTAGGCAATTCATTTTTATATAGTATTTTTCACTGAGAACAGAAATTTTTTTTTTTTTTAACGACGGCACCCCGTACACTTCTAAAAATTAAAGGGGCCAGAGTGGATCTTCCAAGCGATGCCATAGAGGAACTGCTTTTGGTTCCCAAAAGACCCATCCAAATGAAGGTTCCAGAAACAGCATTAATTTATTTAGATGTGTAACGGGCTCCATACAGTAGATAACCATACAGTGGTGTGAAAAACTATTTGCCCCCTTCCTGATTTCTTATTCTTTTGCATGTTTGTCACACAAAATGTTTCTGATCATCAAACACATTTAACCATTAGTCAAATATAACACAAGTAAACACAAAATGCAGTTTTAAATGATGGTTTTTATTATTTAGGGAGAAAAAATCCAAACCTACATGGCCCTGTGTGAAAAAGTAATTGCCCCCTGAACCTAATAACTGGTTGGGCCACCCTTAGCAGCAATAACTGCAATCAAGCGTTTATGATAACTTGCAATGAGTCTTTACAGCGCTCTGGAGGAATTTTGGCCCACTCATCTTTGCAGAAGTGTTGTAATTCAGCTTTATTTGAGGGTTTTCTAGCATGAGCCGCTTTTTTAAGGTCATGCCATAGCATCTCAATTGGATTCAGGTCAGCACTTTGACTAGGCCACTCCAAAGTCTTCATTTTGTTTTTCTTCAGCCATTCAGAGGTGGATTTGCTGGTGTGTTTTGGGTCATTGTCCTGTTGCAGCACCCAAGATTGCTTCAGCTTGAGTTGACGAACAGATGGCGGACATTCTCCTTCAGGATTTTTTGGTAGACAGTAGAATTCATGGTTCCATCTATCACAGCAAGCCTTCCAGGTCCTGAAGCAGCAAAACAACCCCAGACCATCACACTACCACCACCATATTTTACTGTTGGTATGATGTTCTTTTTCTGAAATGCTGTGTTCCTTTTACGCCAGATGTAACGGACATTTGCCTTCCAAAAGTTCAACTTTTGTCTCATCAGTCCACAAGGTATTTTCCCAAAAGTCTTGGCAATCATTGAGATGTTTCTTAGCAAAATTGAGACGAGCCCTAATGTTCTTTTTGCTTAACAGTGGTTTGCGTCTTGGAAATCTGCCATGCAGGCCGTTTTTGCCCAGTCTCTTTCTTATGGTGGAGTCGTGAACACTGACCTTAATTGAGGCAAGTGAGGCCTGCAGTTCTTTAGACGTTGTCCTGGGGTCTTTGTGACCTCTCGGATGAGTCGTCTCTGCGCTCTTGGGGTAATTTTGGTCGGCCGCCACTCCTGGGAAGGTTCACCACTGTTCCATGTTTTTGCCATTTGTGGATAATGGCTCTCACTGTGGTTTGCTGGAGTCCCAAAGCTTTAGAAATGGCTTTATAACCTTTACCAGACTGATAGATCTCAATTACTTCTGTTCTCATTTGTTCCTGAATTTCTTTGGATCTTGGCATGATGTCTAGCTTTTGAGGTGCTTTTGGTCTACTTCTCTGTGTCAGGCAGCTCCTATTTAAGTGATTTCTTGATTGAAACAGGTGTGGCAGTAATCAGGCCTGGGGTGGCTACGAAATTGAACTCAGGTGTGATACACCACAGTTAGGTGATTTTTGAACAAGGGGGCAATTACTTTTTCACACAGGGCCATGTAGGTTTGGATTTTTTTTTCTCCCTAAATAATAAAACCATCATTTAAAAACTGCATTTTGTGTTTACTTGTGTTATATTTGACTAATGGTTAAATGTGTTTGATGATCAGAAACATTTTGTGTGACAAACATGCAAAAGAATAAGAAATCAGGAAGGGGCAAATAGTTTTTCACACCACTGTAAGTTGATGGGAACAGGTTTATGAAATATCATTGGCTCAATGGATTTCTGAAGGATCCTCCCTGCATACAATAACACAAGCTAAATTCAGGTTTTTTACTCTGCTAGTGTCCTGCTAGGTAGTCTACCATACATGAAAGATTTCATGTTTTCTGCATATTAGGAAGTTTATCAAACCACAAAGAACCCTCCCCAAATTAAAATGGTACTTTGTCAGATGAGTTTACATTGAGAGTTGGGCCCATGCACTGATAGCACGTTGCTGTACCCACCACATGACAAACCACCTGGATTGGGACCCGAATGCAGCGGGTGACACCTCAGCACCACATTGGAATAACGTGAGGTTTTATTTTATGGTGGCTGGAGTGTCAATCGTACCACCAGCCCCCAGGTTTCCTCTGTAAGTCGGAGGACTTGCTTGCAGGGCTGGATGCGGGTTAACGTCATACCCAGGACAGAGCAATTGCAGGTTAAGAGCCCAACGGAGTAGAGTCACGTCTGGTGTTTTATGGGATTTGAACCAGCAACTTTTTGATTGCCGGAATAGCTCCCTTGCCTCCGAGCCACCACTCCGTGCAATACGTAACCATGAAATTAACAAAACAGGCTAACCTAGGTTATGATTGTAAGGTTTCCATAAACTACTTGGGTCTGACATGATTCACAGATCATTTTGATATTTGGTAGAATATTGGAAATAATTATTGTCTTTACTTCTTCAATCGTCTGCAGCCTTTCTCTCTATTTTTTTATACTTGTAATACAGAAAATCCTACCTCACATAGATACAATTTAAGAAATTCTAGTAGAATTTCCAGAGCTTTTTCTTTAATATGCAGGATGTTCATCTCCTATATATTTCTATCTAAAATTTAACAAGAAGAACCTCTTTATGATTGAGTTTCAAACTGTTATTTATATTATAATTTATATTTCTCTGTGAGACTGAAAATGAGAAAGGCATGATACTTGATAGGTTCCATATTTTTATAAGCTGTAAAAGAACAGACAAAAACAAAGTCAAAGTTTTGGGGATCCACCCGATTTGGTCAAAGAATGCTGTTGAGTGACAGGTCTTTACAGACAGGAGTTCAAAACAGAACTGAGGAAAACAAAAACAATGGCTGCCATATGTTGTTGGTGGATGAGAAATGATATAATTGGGAGAATGGTATTCTGGGAACTGGAAATGACATCAGAAGGAGGTGGGATCTTGATAACCAGAAGAGGAAGTATTGGTGCTTGTCTTCTGAGGACCAGGAGTGGCGTTAGGTTGATGGTTCATCTGGTTGGTCTGTTTAGGGAGAGTGGAGAAAGAGTTAGAGGAGAGCGCCAACCCCTAGTCCGGCGGAAACATACACTTACTCGAGCTGTAAACCGTGTCCCAAGCACATGTGTGTGACAATGCATATTCTTTAGTATGCAAGTTTGGAAGTTAAAACAAAATCATATTTTTTGCACTTCAAGATACAGTACTCAGAAATCAATGCCATCATCTCTGCTGAAGCAACATTCCCGTTTTGTCTCACTTTACAACGGCGACCCACAAGCCTAACGTCTCTCAAAGCTTTCGTTTTATCAGTGGAAGATATGATATTTTCAGCGTTTCCTTAGGTTCATCTCTTTAAATGTTTAAAGACATTGGCACAGTACGGGGGATGTTCAATAATTGATCTACTCGAGTGTCATTCTTGGCATACCACACATGTAGTTTGGGGGTCATTTCATATCAAGCAGTCTGAGAGAGAGGATGGCAGACACTTTCTGCGCAGTGGCACACAGAGGTGTATAGAGGGTTCAGGGCAAAACTCTTGGGCACATTTTGAAAATGTAACTGAAGCCTACTGTATACTAAAAATTTTCTTGGAATATAATTATACTTATATCTGGTCATTCTGGTTATTGTAGTAATCCGTCTTTGGAATGGATATTAATGAGCTAATGGAAAAGCCTTGATGTTAAACTGTTTATTCTTATTTTTCAAGGCTTCAAAAGGTAACATTAAACTTAGGTATCATTGAAGCTGGGGGCCGACAAATCAGTACCCCACCCGACTGGCTTATCGCTGGCTTTATTTTTGCCATTTAGATGCCTCCTTTTATTTATGTTTTGTAGCTTTCGTCATTGTGAAGATGGTGTTCCCAGGTGGATTGCAGAAGGCACCAATGTTGGTTCCTTGGGATCTCTTCCGGCCAACCTAGAAAACAGTAGCTGCAGGTTTACACATTTTCAGAAGTTTAATATGCAAACCATTGTTCCCTTGGGGCTTGTTCTACTTTTAGTGTTTCTCACTAATTTTATGAGGTTTACAAGAAGTATATGACATCTTCTTCTTTTGGCTGCTCCCGTTAGGGGTTACCACAGCGGATCATCATCTTCCATATCTTCCTGTCCTCATCATCTTGTTCTGTCACACCTGCCACCTGCATGTCCTCTCTCACCACATCCATAAACCTTCTCTTAGGCCTTCCTCTTCTCCTATTGCCTGGCAGCTCTATCATTAGTATCCTTCTCCCAATATACTCAGCATCTCTCCTCTACATCCAGAAAACATTTTTTTCAGTTATTTAACCAATATTTCACTAAATGCATGTTGTAAAATAGTTGGTAACAGTATGCAGTATATTTACCAAAAATAAGTTATTTGACGTAAAATACTTTCTTTTCTTCTTCTTCTTTCAACTGCTAAACGTTAGGGGTTCAACAGCAGATCACCATTTGTCCAACTGGATAAATTCAGTGTTGTCAGATAGCACATATTACCTGCACAATTCCAAATATACACAGTATGTCTGCAGCCCATTGCCTCCACCCTGGAGCTCCAAGTGGGTGGAGTTGACTCCAATGGGCAGTCCAGGTAGGTGGAGTTTGCACATATTGCTTGCACAGTTCCAAGTATTTATGTCAGCCACCCACAGTCTCCACCCTGGAGCTCCAAGTGGGTGGAGTTGACTCCAATGGGCGGTCCAGGTAGGTGGAGTTGACTTTGCCCCTCTTGCCCCTGTGCTGTCCATTCCTGTGTACCTGCAAGTGAATGAAGAAATTTACAGACTGGGAGCATCGTTCTGTCATTGCATTCCTTACAAAAGATGGGAAGAAGCCAAAGGAAATCCATTAAAAAGTGAATGCAATTTTAGGACAAGTAATTTAAATGAAGTTGGAAGTCATTTGAAGATGATCACCACACCGGGCATCCTGTGGAGGCATCCTCACAGGAAAAGTGGAAGAAAGTAGAAGCCATAATTATGGAAGACAACTGTGTTAAGCTTAATGTTGTAGCCCATGAGCTAGACATTTCAGCTGACACAGCTTCCACAATCATCCAAACTTATCTGATGATGTCAAATGGGCTTCCCAAATCATGACACCAGATCAGAAAGCATGTCACCACTGATACGGACTTGGACTTTCTTACAGGCAATGGAAGCATAATTGGGTCTTCCAAAAGACATTTTGTGTGCAGCATTCAGACAGAAAAGTCATGACGAAGTTTCCTGGAACACAAAGATTGTTCTGCTGTTGGAATTCATGCCACACAAGACAACCTTCATTGGAGAAACCTACGATTCTACAATTAAGTCATTATATGAGGCCATCAAACAGAAACATCATAGGCAGCTGTCAGCAGGCGTGTTGCAGCTGCACAACAATGGACCATCCGACAAATCCCAGAAATTGAAGGCTGCTATTGGGGAATGTGGCTTCATAGAATTTACCCATTCACTGTACAGTCCAGCCCTAGCCCCCCTTAGTGATTATTCCCTCTTTCGAAACCTGACAAAATTCTTATGTGGACATCAGTTTCCTTATGATAACCTCAAGGAGGCATTAATTGGTTGGCTAGAGGAACAAAATGAATTAGAACATTAGAACAATCTAGACGAGAAGAAAATCTTTACTGATGAAGTTATGTGGTTTGACCACAGTCTGGAGATGTTTTGGTAATGACACTTTGTCAGCTCAACAAAGATCACCAGTCCTATCCACTTAATTCTTCTAAAAAACATCAAGTCGAGTTTTGCAAGTCCTACTGTCTACAACGCTACTTGGTAGCTTATTCAAAACGGATTAAATCACTGGAGGCAAAGTGGACCAAGTGTGTTGATGTCAGGGGGAATAGATTGAAAAATAATGAGGTGAGATTGAATATCAGGGTTTACTTTCATAGTCGGGTAGATACATTATTGAAAACCCTTGTATGATATGTGCAGTCTTTTTTGGGTGAAGAAGAAGAATATCATGCTTTGCTTTAACTTCTTGCCAAACAGATGCAATTCAGGAGGTCTACTTTTTTTATACTTGCTCATTTTTATAGCTGTGTCAACTCACAGCCGAGTGCTTTCCCAACCAGCACTTCATAGACAGATGATGGAGAAAGCAATATAATGATATTGCACTTTTCTTTCTTCACTAAAGAGACAAATCCTTTCACTGAACCAACCATGGATGGAGCCCCATCTGTATAAATTCCCACACGTGGAGGGGAAGCCGTGTAACTGCATTGACACATAAATCAGTGGGCAAGCAGCAGCAGCACCTTAACCTCTCTGACTGCTAAAAGCAGTCACGCATTGCTGAGGTGAGCTGTCCGACTTTATCTGATGCAGTGGGTGTCTTGCAGTGTGCCGTCATTTGTAGCTCATTTATTATTTGGTGCTCCTGTTCTAAGATATGAAAAGAATCGAGCATTACATGCGCCATTGTCACCTGTGAATGATCCACAGAAAGCCTCGTTCTCGTGGGGTCCTTGCGGAGGACAGCATTTGTAAAGAGAAATTCACTTTTTTTTAATAGAATGGAATTTGGACCTTGCAATGATCCATGGAGAAGGGTGAGGTCTAGTATTGATTTCTGTGCAAGCCCTAATTGTGAAATGTCATTCATTTTGAGGTTTGATTAAAATTTTTGCCAGGGGTTGGACAAGGGGAACTGAATTGGATGCAACGCCTGCTCTTTACACTCTGACCGTCTCTCCTGCTGGCGGTCCTGGCAATAGTGCAGCAATTGTAACTGGGCGGTACATCTGTTTTTGAGCTGCAGTGCAGGTGTTATTAGGTGACCAAGCTTGTCGGCTGTATTTCACTGCTTAGCACTCTTTATCTAAGACATCTATTGCTTCACAAGGGTCTCCAATCCCCCAAACCCCTTGATCATTGATTGTATGTCATTTCCTTGATTCATGGGATACTCCAAATCCCTAGTTCATCAATTGAATATTTAAGCGTCACATGGAACACATTTACAAGATTGAGATTTATAATGGTAAATTGTTCAATTTATATTTTAAATTTTATGCACTGAGTTAAAAACTGATTTTTTTTTTAGTTCAATTTGTTCACCTACAGTAAAGTATGTGGTTCAAAAATGTAAAAATTGACTTCACCTTCAAATATACACATTATATACAGTGGTATGAAAAACTATTTGCCCCCTTCCTGATTTCTTATTCTTTTGCATGTTTGTCACACAAAATGTTTCTGATCATCAAACACATTTAACCATTAGTCAAATATAACACAAGTAAACACAAAATGTAGTTTTTAAATGATGGCTTTTATTATTTAGGGAGAAAAAATCTAAACCTACATGGCCCTGTGTGAAAAAGTAATTGCCCCCTGAACCTAATAACTGGTTGGGCCACCCTTAGCAGCAATAACTGCAATCAAGCGCTTGCGATAACTTGCAGTGAGTCTTTTACAGCACTCTGGAGGAATTTTGGCCCACTCATCTTTGCAGAATTGTTGTAATTCAGCTTTATTTGAGGGTTTTCTAGCATGAACCGCCTTTTTAAGGTCATGCCATAGCATCTCAATTGGATTCAGGTCAGGACTTTGACTAGGCCACTCCAAAGTCTTCATTTTGTTTTTCTTCAGCCATTCAGAGGTGGATTTGCTGGTGTGTTTTGGGTCATTGTCCTGTTGCAGCACCCAAGATCGCTTCAGCTTGAGTTGACAAACAGATGGCGGACATTCTCCTTCAGGATTTTTGGTAGACAGTAGAATTCATTGTTCCATCTATCACAGCAAGCCTTCCAGGTCCTGAAGCAGCAAAACAACCCCAGACCATCACACTACCACCACCATATTTTACTGTTGGTATGATGTTCTTTTTCTGAAATGCTGTGTTCCTTTTACGCCAGATGTAACGGGACATTTGCCTTCCAAAAGTTCAACTTTTGTCTCATCAGTCCACAAGGTATTTTCCCAAAAGTCTTGGCAATCATTGAGATGTTTCTTAGCAAAATTGAGACGAGCCCTAATGTTCTTTTGCTTAACAGTGGTTTGCGTCTTGGAAATCTGCCATGCAGGCCGTTTTTGCCCAGTCTCTTTCTTATGGTGGAGTCGTGAACACTGACCTTAATTAAAGCAAGTGAGGCCTGCAGTTCTTTAGACGTTGTCCTGGGGTCTTTGTGACCTCTCGGATGAGTCGTCTCTGCGCTCTTGGGGTAATTTTGGTCGGCCGCCACTCCTGGGAAGGTTCACCACTGTTCCATGTTTTTGCCATTTGTGGATAATGGCTCTCACTGTGGTTCGCTGGAGTCCCAAAGCTTTAGAAATGGCTTTATAACCTTTACCAGACTGATAGATCTCAATTACTTCTGTTCTCATTTGTTCCTGAATTTCTTTGGATCTTGGCATGATGTCTAGCTTTTGAGGTGCTTTTGGTCTACTTCTGTGTGTCAGGCAGCTCC